>NW_005353467.1:736606-776882 GCF_000412655.1 Myotis brandtii | reverse complement strand
AATTTCATGCACTGGGCCTCTAGTATCTATATATTTCCTTCCATTGTTTGTGTTATTATTATCATGTTTTATTTCACAAATGTTATGAACTCCACAGAGCCTTGTTATTACTGTTGCCTTAAATAATCAATATTTACATATATAAAAGCCTAAGTGACCATTATGACTGAACGACCATGCTATGATGCACATTAACCACCAGGGGGCAGACACTCAACACAGGAGCTGCCCCCTAGTGGTCAGTGGGCTCCCACACACAACCCACAGACAACTTCCTGTGTCCAGCCAACCTCCCATTGTCCCTCCCCCCCATTCCACCCCCCCCCCCCCAGCCTGCAGACCCTGGATAAGATGGCCCCGATCGGTCCTGATCTCTGGCCAGACCTAGGGACCCCACCCGCACACAAATTCGTGCACCAGGCCTCTAGTTCATTTATATTCACCCACATTCTTACTACTTCCGGCACTCTATTATTTTTAGCAATTCTGATTTTCCATCTGGATCATTTGCCTACTGCCTAATAATTCTCCTTCAGTATTTCACTTAGTAAAAATTTCAAATAACAAACTCATTATGCTCTTGTTTATATAAAAGCTCTTGCTGTTGCTGTTAATCCTCACCCAAGGATATTCTTTCCATTGATTCTCAGAGAGAGTAGAAGGAGGGATAGAGGGAGAAAGAGAAAAAAAATAAACGTGAGAGAGACACATTGATTGGTTGCTTCCTGCATGTGCCCTGACCCAGGGCCTGGATCAAACCTGCAGCCCAGGTATGTGCCCTTGACCGGGAATGGAAAACCCTGGACCCTTAGGTGCAAAGACTGATGCTCAATCACTGAGCCAAACATTTTAATTTATTCTTCATTTTTGTAGCAAATTTGCACTAAATATACATTCTTTAGTTAGTAGTTTCCCTTTGCCCCTCTCCCTACCCCTTGAGACTTTTAAAAATGTCATCCCATTGTTTGACATGACTCCCATACTTTCTTTAGTAGGATATTTGATATTATCTTTCTAGATAATAAATGAATCTTTTCTCCCTGGCTCCTCTTAAGATTTTTTTTCTATCTGTGGTTATCAGAAATGTGACTATAATTTACCTAGGTGTTTGTCTTACTCTTTCTTTCTCTGTTTTATTTTTTCTCTTTAATTTATTTTGTTAACCCGCTTAAGCTTTGTTAAATGTTTTGAATCTGTGGGTTGATAATTTACATCAATTTTTGAAAATTCTATGCCAGCATCATTTCTTATGCCCCTTTCTCTCTCATTCATCTCCTATGGACTCCAAATAAACAAACAATAGGTCATTTGAAGGTTTTCTAATGTCTCCTATACTCTGTTCTTTGTTTTAATTTTTTTTTCTTTCTTCTGTGCTACATGTGGATGTTTTCCATTGGCCTGGACTTGAGTCCTCCCACCACCTACTGTTTTCAGTCTGCTTTTATATGCACCCAATTAATTAAGTTTAGATATCATATTTTGAATTTCTATAGTGATATTTTGATTCTATTACATATTATAATAATCTTCTAAAATTCTCATTTTTTCCTCTACTTCATCTATATTTTTATTTTATTTATATAATTATTTTGCAGTCCTTGTCTGCTAACTGGATCATCACTGGATTTGCATCTGTTGTGGGTTTTGAAAATAATTATTAGTAATGTCTTTCTCTAATTCCCTGTCTTATATATAGTTTTACATTTTTAGGCCAGAAATTATGTTTAAAAGAATTTTAAGTACATAAGTTGATATTATTTACCCCCCAAATGTCCATTCTTTCTTTTGTCAGGCAGACCATGTGAACAACTGATCACTGGCATCTATTCAGAAATTGTACTGTGTTGGGTCAAGGCTTCAGCTTAAGTTAGACTCAAACTCTATTTTCTTTATTTAACCTTATTGAGGCATATTTTACATTTCATATAATTAACTTAGTTCAAGTGTACATTTCAATAATAAATATAAGGGTTTATTTCTGGACTCTCCATTTTATGTTACTGATCTACATTTTTATCTTGACGATGTAGCTTTAAAATAAAATTTGAAATCAAGAAGTGAAAGTCCCCCAACTTTGTTTTTATTTTTCAAAATTATTGTGACTCTTCTAGCTTCCTTTGGATATCCATATGAATTTCCGAATCTCAGTAGGGGCTCCAGTATTCTTGGTCGGCTCTCCTTGGGTTAGATCTTCCGAACTCCGAGTGGGGTCTTGGTGGAAGAAGGAAGCCTCCACTGTCTCAGCCATACTCACCTCGAATTTATCTCTGCAACACTGAGTGGTGGTGGAGATGAGAAATGATGGTGACCTGCTCTTTCCATGCAGCCTTCGACTGGGAGCTGGGGGAGAAGTCCCGTCTTCTTGGTCACAGCTACCCACACGGAAGTGGCCTGGGGGCGGAGAAGGAAGGAGTGCATTGTGGCTCGTGTCACAGATGCTTACTGTACTAACTATGATTTAGTTGAATCATTTGCTGTATGTCTTAACAACTATTTCTAGAGACTTCAAATGTTTATTTTTAAAAATATGTGGTTTCTTTCCCCAAAATATTTTTTATTGATTTTTAGAGAGAGGAATAGAGAGGGAGAGAGAGAGAGGGAGAAACATTGCTGTGAGAGAGAAGCATGGAAGCATCGATTGGTTGCCTCAGCACATGCCCCGACCAGGTATGGAACCCGCAACCTGGTATGTGCCCTGACCAGAAATCTAACCAGTGACCTTTTGATGCACAGGATGATGCTTAACCCACTGAACCACGCTGGCCAGGGCTAAAAATACTTATTAATAGCTGTGATTATTTCACTGGGGAAATGTTTGTAGAACTCCTTATACCACCATTCTAGAGGAGAGATAATATATTTGAAAATGTCTTACCTGGCATATAATGTTAGTTTTCCTAGCAGGGGTGGGGAACCTTTTATCTGCCAAGAGCCATTTGAATATTTATAATATCATTTGCTTAATATAATTCACTTAATATAAATTTATGTTGCTATGAAAAAAGCTCCTACATTTATTGAATTTTGACTCCCACCTGTGGTTGCGTTGTCAGGGCCAGACCAAATGACTTTGTGAGTCTTACACAGTCATGTGCCATTCGTTTCCCAACCCCTGCTAGACCATGAGAGCTTTGAATGAATTCTTTATATGAATAATATAAAGTCATATATTTATCATATATGGCTTATTATTTCACTTTCTCAAAATTAAAATTTTTGTGCTTTATTTGATATTACTAACAGAGTGAAAAGGCAACCCATGGAATGGGAAACATATTTGTAATCATATATCTAATACGTGGTAATATCCATAATATATAAAGAACTCCTGGAACTCAACACAAATAAACAACCCAATTTAAAATATTCAAAGGAGCCCTAACCGGTTTGGCTCAGTGGATAGAGCGTCAGCCTGTGGACTGAATGGTCCCAGGTTCAATTCTGGTCAAGGGCATGTACATGTACTTCGGTTGTGGGCACATCCCCAGTAGGGGGTGTGCAGGAGGCAGCTGATCGATGTTTCTCTCTCATCGATGTTTCTAACTCTCTATCCCTCTCCCTTCCTCTCTGTAAAAAATCAATAAAATATATTTTTTTAAAAATAAATAAAATAAAATATTCAAAGGACTTGAATAGACTTTATTCAAAAAAGATATGCACATGGCCAATAAACACATGAAAAGATACTCAACACCGCTGGCCATTAAGGAAATGCAAATCAAAGCCACAATGAGCCTGGCCAGTGTTGCTCAGTGGTTGAGCATCAACCTATGAACCAGGAGGTCTCAGTTTGATTCCTAGACAGGGCACATACATGCCCAGGTTGCAGGCTCAATCCCCAGTAGGGGATATGCAGGAGGCAGCCAATCATTGATTCTCTCTCATCATTGATGTTTCTAGCTCTCTCTCCCTTCCTCCCTGCAATCAATAAAAATATATTTTAAAAGAAAAACAAAATGAGATGCCACCTCACACCTACTAGGGTGGCTATAAAAAAAATCAAGCAGAGAACAAATGGATGTGAAGAAATTGGAACCCCACCCTCCCACACATTGTTGGTGGGATGGTAAACTGGTGCAGCCACCAGAGGAAACACTTTGGTGATTCCTCAAAAAACTAAACAGAATTTCTTTATGACCCAGCAAATTTCCTTCTAGGAATATGCCCCAAAGAATGAAAACAGGGACTCAAACAGATGCTTTCCACCAGTGTTCATTACAGCATTATGTACAATATCCAAAGGTGGGAGCTACCCAGGTGCCCGTCAAGAGATAAATTGATAAACATAATGTGATATATACATGCAATGGAATCGTATTTAGCCATGAAAACTGAATAAAGTTCTGCTAAATGCTAAACTATGAATAAATTTTGATAAATTATGCCAATTGAAATAAACCATACATAAAATGTCAAATATGGTATGATTTCCTCTATATGAATACGTAGACCAGCAAATTCATAAAGACAGAAAGTAGTTAGAGGTTGTCAGGTGCTGAGTAGAGAAGGGGAATGGAGAGTTATTACTTAATGGTCACAAAGTTTCTGTCTTGGGGCAGTAACATTTTTAGGAATGTGTAGTGGTTATAAAACATTTTGAATGTAATGAAGGCCACAGGACTATATAATTAAAATGGCTAAAATGGCAATAATGTAATCATCCAAAGTATTATTAAAATGGCTAAAATGTTAGATTATATATTTTACCACAATAAAAAGTAATTCACAAATATATTCTCAATAAAAAGTGGGCTTCTCTTCTGGAAGAAATTATCCCACAAGGAAGACTGAGTTTTGCTTCTATACGCTTCTGCCTACTAACTGTGTGAAGTTGGGCAAGTGACTTAGCTTTTCTGAGGGTCAAACACAACGTGGTTTAATGACGATTTGTGGAGGATGAAATGCGCAAATATTCAATAGTTTTTTGTTGATATATGTGATGTATTATATGCAGGGACACCTCTAACCAATGCAGGTAGAATAGGTGGAGTATGATGACAATCACCCTCTAATTCCTTTTTTTTTTTCTACTTTGGATTAAGTATTTTTTTTTCTGAATTTTCAAGCTTTATTATTTTTTCTTGCCAAACCTACATATAACCCAGCTTACACTGGAAGGGGCTTATTTCCAAGATCACTTTTTCCACATTGACATCATCCAACGTATTATTTTCCGTTGCTACTCCAAGGGCCCATTCACCACTCCACTCCCTCCACACCTCCAAAATGGTCCCAGAACAATAGCTTGTCCTGACCTCCTACTAGGGCCGCTGAAAGAATTCTTTCTTGTAATATAACTGGTGAAGATTTATTTCAAATTTCTGAAGGGCAATCAGGTAAATTGACCTCACATATGCCCCTGAGCCATGAGATTCTATGATTCTTGGATTCCACTAGTATAACCCACTAAAGGAATGAGATATGATCCACTTCTCTCCCCATCTGTCCACCAATAAAATGAAGTTGACAAGGGGCCCCGGGTGATTTTTCATTTTCTTTAGTGGAAAATGGAATTCAGGTTTTTTGTAGATACTGATCTTTACGACTGTTTTTATGGAGCTTGAAAAGGTCTGACCTATTATTTGGACCAAAATCTCCTGTGAACCACCTTCCATCTGATTTACATCCAGTCCAGACATGCGGTGTTCTTTCTTAACCATATTCTGTTGAAAGAAAAAAACAAAACTGTGACATGCTGGAAATGCTTTCCACCAGATTTGCCAAGCTCGAGGAAGGCATGTAGGACCCACACTGACCGTGTGCTGTCCTGACAGCTGTCTCCTGTGGCCCTCTTGGCTTCTCAGCACTGGGTCTAAGATCCCGGCCACAATTCGTACAGAGAGGCACTGTTTCCTTGCAGCCCCTCTCCCACTGCCCAGGAGTCTAGGGTAGACTCTCCAGGTGACTGTGTTCATACTCAGCCCTGACTCAGTACTTCCTGCTCACTTGATTTCTCCCAAGTGGTACCTCTCAGGTCCCTCAAACACAACATATTCAGAACAGAACTCCATCTTAACTCTAACTTGTTCTTGTCTTTCCTTAGCTCCTCTGATTTCATTTTGGTCTCTGCCAAACTGATCTGCACACCATCTCCAGAGTATTCATTGGAAAATTCAAATCAGACTATGTCCAACAAGAGATAGTCATCGTGAACTCTTTTAGTGGTCTTCTCATTACCTTCACAATAAAAATCCACTCCCTCCCAGAAGCCATGGTCTTCCATGATCTACCCCGCCCCCAGCTCCCATCACTCACGCTGGGGGTTGTTGTTGCATTGGTTCCTCGGTTTGCCTCAGTGCCTTTTTCACAACACCCCTTTTGTATGAAATCTTGTTTCTGTGTTCTTCCTCTTTAATTCATATTGATTGTCTAATGTTTAACTCAGAGTTTTCCTTATATGTCTATTCTCAGCTCCTCTCCTCCTGCCATGAGGTATTGTTCTCATTTCCATAATATTCTTTAAATAATTTTATTGCTGGATTTATCACATTGTGTTGTAACTTTCTGCAGAAGTGTCTGTCTCCTTAACTAGATTGTGAGTCTTTTAAGGCAATGCTTTGGTTATCATTTATGCCCAGAGCCCAGCACAGGGATTGACAAATGAACATTAAATGAACAAATGAATTGGTGAGTGGTTACCTAAATCAGCACTGCTTTTTCCCCCGTGGCTCCTCCTCACAGACCCCAGGCCAGGCTGACTTACTTTGCAGAGGGTCTGGTCCTCAATCATCTTTGTGCCACCCGCCCATTTCTCAGCACAGGCACGCAACAAGAAATCGGCAAATGTTTGCTCAATCAACAACACTATTGCTTAGATTCCATGATGTGGAATAAAGGAGCAGACATAAATGCAGGCCAACCAACCTACCTGAGCCCAGAAACAGGAAGGGGGAAGAACAGTCTTCACATGAGCCTATGGGCTTCTTTCAGTTGAATCACTGCGCTCTAGACTGTTTGTGGAATAGACTCCATGCCTCTCAAAACCTGCATCCATCCTCTGGTCTAGGCCTGGAGCCAGTGTCTGACACGCACTCGTCTTTCACATCCCCTAAAGCCTAACTATCTGGCTTCCTGGCCCAGCCATCGAGCACTGCATGTCTCCAGATCAGCTCCCTGCGGGTGGCTGTGCTTTCTGCCCTGCCTCCACACCACCACCACCAGCTGGCCGGCAGCTCCCCACCAGGCACCATCTCAGTGAGAGCTGAGCTATACACCTGCCCTCAAACATCTTTGCTTTCTTATCATTATTTTTAGTGTTGTAATAAAATACACCCATTATCTCATTTTATTTTTATTTTTATATGAATAAGTTCACAAATATAAAAGAATCTGTGACATATAGAGCAGGTTAAAGAGTAATAATACAAGGAACATAAATGTATCTAACACTTAAAATAAGCAATAGGGCATTACAAAGCCTTTGAAGTTCCCTTCTCAGTGATCTTTTACTCTTCCCACAGAGGTAACCAAATTCTAGAAGTTAGAATTTCTTTGCCTTTCTTTGTATTTATTTATTTTAATCCTCACCCAAGGGTATATTTTTATGGAAGAGAGAGAGAGAGAGAGAGAGATTCATGTGAGAAAGAGAAATTGATTGGTTGTGCCCAGATTGTGGATAGAACCCGCAACCTAGGTATGAGCCCTGACAGGGAGTCAAACCCACAACCTTTTGTTTTATGGGGCAACACACCAACCAACAAAGCCACCCAGCCAGGGCCCTTTGCCTTTCTTTTAAATTCATAACTCTAACTGCACATTGTTTAATTTTGCTTTTTTTAACTTTATAAAAATAAAATATTTTCCTGCATGTGTTTTTCTAAAACATGTTTCTTTATTCAATATTTCACTTATAAGAGTCTTACATGTTGACTACCATTGTTTTATATACCATTTTTCATTCATTTTCTCTTGGTGGACATTTTTTTTACCTAGTGTTTTGTTAGTACACACAACACTGCTGTACTTAGGGAAAATATGCAAGAGTTCCCCAAACCATGAAAGAGAATTGCTGAGCTGTAGCTTAAGAACCTCTTCAATTTTACTAAACCTCCATTGCTCCGCATCCTCACCAATGGTTGGAATTAGGAGACATTTAAGAGCAAGGCTGAAAAATTCAGGATTAGGGAAAGGACAAAAGAATGATCCCAAAGAAAAGTATTATAGAAAAGATGAATATGACCATGAGATGTTTTATAGATAAAAATCAAACCAAACAAACAAAATAACTAAAAATAGACACATATCTCTGGTGAGATTAATGAGGGAAAAGAACACTAAAACAATATTTTGAGTGTAAATGAAGACATAAATAAATGGAGAAGTAGACTGTGATTACAGAAATAAAATAAATCACTAAGGTGCCAATTGTCTCAAAGTAAGAAAATGTAACTCTAATCCAAATCTCAAGGGTTTTTCTTAAAACTTGCTAAATTGATCTTAAAATCTGTTTGGAAGAATAAAGTTCCAAAGGAAGAGCAGAGCGAGAGGAAACAACTAACCCCATCCCATAATAATTAAGACAAATTAATACAGGCCCCAAATATATTTTCAAAGACAAAAACTATAGGGCTCAGAAAGAGATCAGTGCACATAAAGAACTTCGGTATGTGAGAGATGTAGTGTACCGGATTAGTGGGGCAAAGAAAGGAGGCTAAATGTGTCCAAAGACACAATTGAATCCTGATCTTACATCATATATAAAACTGTAATCCAGACTGATAAGAATTTAAATGTTTAAACAAGAAACATGAAATTTTTAGTAGAATGTGTAGTTGAATAATTTTTGAAAATTACAGTAGAGAACATGTTAAATAGAAAAAAAGCATACTATCTATGTAAGAAATTATTAAAATTTGACTATTTTAAAATTACAAGCTTTTTTTTTTTTTACCAAAACACACCTTAAGAAAAATATGGTTATGAACAGGAAGACAATATGTGTAATACATACAAATAGGATCCGCATAGAAAATACACTGCCATAGGATTAGCATAGATAACACATAACAAACTCATTCAAGTCTATAAAGAAAATAAATACAACTGTGTTTTTTAAAATGGGGAAAAGCATGAATAGTTTTCTTATAGAAGACGAATAACTTCTGGTCAATAAACATGTGAATAATAACAATATGAACATGTAACTTTTATTAATGGGCTGGAGAATTCAAAAGAAGATAAAATAAAAGACCACATTATACCTCACAATCTCCCTAATATACAAATGCAAAGGCCAAAAGCTTTAAGCTTCTTTAGGAACAAGAATTTATGGTTGTATCATATCTTCTAGTTCATCTTGTTTGTTTAGTTGTGGTTAAATGCTTACATTTCTATCACCCTGCTGCAAGTGACCTGTGGGCCCTGGGTCTGGAAGAGACCTTGACCTTTCAGCTGTAATGACCCATTCAGTGTCCCTTCTCCCTTTCTTCCTTCCACTTCTTTCCTCGCTTTCCACAAGGAGGTAAGTTTTTGGAATCTAAGTAAATTTGGATTCACCCAGAAGGGTGCAAAGACAGATTATAACTTGACCCTCACGGGCACTCCTACTTAGGACAGAGCCCACTTTCAGTTTTCAGTCGTGGCCATCATTTCAATGATGTCAACCTTTCTTAGGTCAAACTTGGCATATTTAAATTTTTTCAAAAGATTTTTATTTTAAGTTTTAATTAGTAACAGATTACACTGGGGGCAGTTTTAGCTATTGTCAGGCAGACCTTTTATTTAATGGGAATGGATGTTTTTAATAAAATATTCATTGTTAATTATTTAAAGGGCATATAATGTGTCTTGCTTATTAACAAATCCAAGTGTCAGGTTCAGCAATTTGGTCATAGAGAGAGAGGCTGACTTAGCGATAACAAAGGCAGACTAGCTGCAGCTGCTCTGGAGTATTGGTTGCTAAAGCCTTGAATGCACAGCCAGGCCCCAGTGGTGGAGCCAAACACCTCCATTCTCAGGAAAATGTGCCCCTCAGTGTAGTCCTTCTCAGCAAGCTGTGGATCGGGCAAATGATCCCCATCAAGTTTCCCCCAGAGGGGCTTATCCTGCCCCTCACCTAGGAAATGCTACTGTTAGCATAGGTAGCTGGATATTAACAAAGAAAGGGAGCAAAGGGAATCAGACATTAAGAAGCCAAATCTGCTATGGAGCTGAATTGGACAATAAGCTTGCTTCACTGGGAAGCTACAGCTCCACACACTCTGCAAGGGATCATAGCTTTGGGCCAACCCCCCCCCACCCCCCCCACGCCAAGAGATTAACACCTCTCACCCACCATGCAGGGAGAAAGGACCAGCTTCCCAATCTCCCCAGGGTACTACCAGTTCACACACGGACTATGAGGAATGGAGTAAAGGGGAAATTTCTCTGCTGGAGGCCTGCACAAGAGGAAACAAGATGGCAACCATAAAGGCCTGTCAGTCTAGCCTGTGAAAAGGATTGGATTGGATAAGGGTCACAGAACCTGGAAGATCTAGGGAATAGATTGGTTAGTGGGAGGATCCAGCGCCAGCCTGCAAAAGCTTGGAAAGTTGATTGGTTGGTTTGAAGGAGAGTCTGGTCCTTCCCAAGCTAAGGTAATATTATCTAACCCTAACAAAGCTCGCTCACTCTGTCTCAACTACTCTGTAACATGTACTTGCCCTATGTGCTCATGCATTCTCTCTTCATAGCAGTCCTGCATGTCTAGCAGCTACCTACAACCCAGCAGTGGCATGGACTCTAAGCATAGGTTCTAAGCATGAGCCTGGGTATGGCAATGACAGATGGTGACAGGGACTGGACTAAACTGAACCAATGGCACAGAATTTCTGGACACTGGCTCTATTTCTGGGCCTGATGAAGATGAGGCTGGACTTTTCCACAGTGGGACGGAGCTGAACAGTCTTTTGTGTTTGCTCTAGCTTTAAGAAACCTTACTACTACACCACACCCTCCCATGTGTGGTCCCCAAAATGCTTTTCTTGTGACATTGCAAGGACCCCGTTTCCACCAGCAACACTATTGTGGCCCCATCAGAAGAGGAAGCACCATTCCTGAGGAACTGGGGGCTCATCCCTAGCCTCTAGCCAATGACCATGGGCCACGCTCACCTTACAAAGGCTCTGAAATGATTGGGCTCCTCCTTGGGGACTGTGAGGTCTGTGGTCACACCATCATCATAGTGCAGAGAGCATATTGGAACCCAGGTCCTCCGGCATTAGTCCATTCACTCATTCATCTACATCCACTCTGCCAGTCATCCAATAAGCATTTATTGAGTCTTAGCACATGCTATGCTCCAAATCTGGCAAATGGAGGGGCTGTGCCATAACCCCTCCAGAACCTCGCCATCTCTAATTCACTGAACCAAGAAATAGTAAACCTATCAAGTTTCTGTGGACGCCACTGAAGGCGCCAGGAATTTTCCTTACGTTAAACTCTCCACAATTGTATGATAGCAGTGACTCAAGGAGCAGGGATGCCACTGCCCAGCACAATAGTTCCATGGCACTGAGTGACAACCTTCAGTGAACCAGGGAAAGTCTAATCACTCCACCTCCTCCCTCTGCCTCAACCAGCATACTAAGGGCCCAGAGGTACCAGGCCAGAGTATCATTTGATGCTCAGAAGAATTCCTTTTAGAACTATTTGCTTATGTGTGTGTGTGTGTGTGTGTGTGTGTGTGTGTAGGTCTGCATTTAATAAAAAACCTGTACAATAGCCAAACTATCAAAATGTTAAGAACCCACAAGTATGAGCCTTACCTCCTAGAGTTTTCCATGCCATCAAGAGTTGAGATGTTGAATCACCCAGCTAATGTGAGAGGCAGCCGTGGTACAATGGGGAGGGACCCTGACTTGGCATCAGAATATTGGGTGTTACTGAGCTTCCCAAATGCCATGGTTTTTCCACTTCCTCCAAAACTCCCATGGATCTCCAAGCTCCCCAAAGAAAATGACAATTCCAGACCGCTGAACAGGGCCACATATCCAGCACCATGTTCTTCAAAATTCGAACACAATTGCCAAACATGGCCCACCTCCCTTCACTTGTTAGGGCAAATGCAAGATACAGAAGTGGGTGATGGAGGAAACCTTCCCCTCACACCCTCCCACATATTTTCTTAAGTGCGAGGTGCTTGCATCTCTTTCTGGACATGGTCACCGTCAGCTCTTCTGTTTCACATCTCAGCCTCGCCTTGCTCGTGTCTTATCTTGCCTCACTAATCTCAATTTAGGACTTAAAGTCCTCCTGGATGCTCCACACTCTTCTGGTGCCTTATCTCCTTTTCTAGTTTCTACTGGAAATTCCACTTTTTTTCTAAAATCAACCGTACTTCCTTTTTCATGAAGCTCCTCTTATTTAGAGTTTATTTTTAAGGGAGCAGTGGGCCTTATAATTAAGATGATGGAAGATACTGTTCACTCCAATTTCTGGCAGGAGAATCACGGGTGGAGAGCCCAGGCTTCTGTGGAGCAGGGTGCCTGAGCCAGCTGCGCAATGAAAGGGGAGGATAAGGCGGCAGTCACAGAACTCTACAGAGAGACTGAGGGGACTTGTTCAACAGCTGTCTGAACTTAAATCTTCTGGGAGGAAAAGAGATATCGAAAGAGGATTACAGTGAAGGTTTTCTTCGTGGGCCATGTAAAGCCAGTGCTATTTCTTCCAGATAATGGGTGGTGTGGAGCTGAATCTTTCTCATGGTTTGCTAGATACAGACATTTATTTAGGGGAAACACCAGATGCCTAGTGCCATTCATTTACTTGCTGTCTGAACTTAAATCTTCTGGGAGGAAAAGAGATATCGAAAGAGGATTACAGTGAAGGTTTTCTTCATGGGCCATGTAAAGCCAGTGCTATTTCTTCCAGATAATGGGTGGTGTGGAGCTGAATCTTTCTCATGGTTTGCTAGATACAGACATTTATTTAGGGGAAACACCAGATGCCTCGTGCCACTCATTTACTTTTTTCTTTTCTTGTCTTTTCTTTACTTTTCTTTTCTTTCCTTTCCTTTCTTTTCTTTTCTTCCTCTTATGCCCCCTCCATCTTTTCTTACTCACTTCTTCCTTACCTTCCTTTGCAGTTTCAAATAGCATAACTAATTTTCTTTTGAAATTTTAAGAAGTCATGGGGAGTTGGAATGACATAACTTGGGAGCTTCTAACAGCAGTCCCAAGCTCTTGGAAGTGGAAGACAAGATACTGTGAAATGGTTGCTTCAAGTCCAGTCCTGCATATTGATTGCTCTGTATTTTTGGACAAATCTTTGAACTTTAAAGCCTCAATTCCTTCATTTGTTAGGTGAGGCATTATCATAATGGCCCCTTACAGTGTCACAGTAAAGTTTAAAAAATAAAATACACTGAGTGGCCAGATTATGATGACCACTCCATCAGTACTTCGTTGGGCCACCTTTTGCCTTCAATACTGTGGTGATTCTTCTTGGCATTGACTCCAGGGGATGTTGAAAGGTGATGCGAGGAATCTGACACCATGCCTGATGAATAGCACTGTCCAGTTCTGTGAGATTTGATGGTTGTGGAACCAGCTGCCTGATGGCTCTTTTAACTTCGTCCCACAAATGCTCAATTGGGTTGAGATCTGGTGATTGTGGGGGCCACCTAAGCAAGGTAAAGTCTCCCTCACGTTCTTGAAACCACTCCTGCACAATACGAGCACCGTGGCATGGCGCATTGTCTTGTTGGAAGAAGCCATCTCCATTGGGATACGCCATCAACATGATAGGATGAACTTGATCAGCAATGATACTTAGGTACGTTGTGCTATTCAGACTTTTATAATGATCTGGCTCTCTAGCAACTTCAGCACGAAATTATAGCTAATTTGCCTACAAACGTCAGGTGGTCATAATAATCTGGCCACTCAGTGTATAAGTAAAGTAATTACATCATAATTGATTCTTATCATTCATTTGAAGGCCTTTTCTCAAATTATCTTATTTCAAGTAATTTGTAGAACATGTATTTGAAAGGGGCCACTGTGCTGCAATTTTATTCCAGTTCGAATGAAACTACCTCACAATTAGCCCTGGCCTCCCTGCTCCACTCGGGCTCTGGCACTCTGGTGTGTCATCCATGTGTCACGATGATCAGTGAAGAAGAGCCACTGCCACTGGTCTGTAGGCAGGGAGCTCCGCCAGCGCCATCTGTAAGGAGAAGTCAGAGGCCACAGGCAGAGAAATGTGGTTTTCATTTTTTGAGCTAAGAAGTTTTATAAAATAAATTTTCCCGTTTTTGATGTGATGCCTGAAGGAAAAGAATAATAAAACAAAACGGGAGGAGGGAAGATTATCAGCCATATGACATTCTTCCTATTCTTTCTGCTTATCTTCCTAGAAAAGGGAAATTGAAAACGGCAGGGAAAGTGTTGGCAGCATGTCGGACTTTCTTGTTTTGCTCCTAATCACTGTGACAAGCAAATTTCTTTGTGGAGTAGGAGAGGCAAGTGTCCCCACTTCATTGATGTGTATAAACAATGAATAAAGATAATTATGGTGACATTCAATAGGTATTTACTGCATGCAGGCACCATGCAAGACACTTTCCTGAAGATCATGATTACTCCTTCCAACAATACAATGCAGTCAGCACAGTGAGGAGCAAGTGAGTGAGTGGTATAGGCAGGATGTGAGCTTGCTCCTGGGCACACATTCTTAAGCATGATGCTGCCTCCCTGATTGGAAATTACAAAACAAATTTATAACCTCAGGATGGAAGTTTGAAACGCCCATCCTAGAATCGCAGATAGGAAGCCCTCTGTCCCTCCTGCTTACTCCTGGGTGACTGGAATGACTGTTTGGATGGGTGATCCAACACATGGAATTCACAATATCTTAACCTCTCCAAGTCTCTTGACCACATGAGTTTTAATCACCAGCCCCACAAGTTTCTCATACTTCTGTCCTATTAATGAACTCACCAGTATAATTCTTACTCTAACGCCCCTTACACAGGGTCTAGAGCTTATGCTTATCTGGAAAATCCAAGAGAGACATAGCTGTTCTTATGTCCCCAATAAGTAGCATAAAGCTCAAGGTATCATGGATGCGCAGCAAATATTTGTTGAGCAACTAAGACAGTTTCACAGCCATAGACCCAAACCACCGTGAAGGAATGCCGCACCACAGCCAATGCCTCACATCTGTAACATAACTTTTCTTTTGCTTTTGATATATTTATCCTCTTGTTTCTCTTAATAATTTCAAACTTTCAGTTTTAAATAATCTCTTATGAGCCACTCATTCTCAAGTAATCTTATTTATTTATCCTTTTATTCACTAATTAAACATACCAAGTTCCAGGAACTATGTTTGGCATTAGAGCCTCCATTGTGAACCAAAGCAGACAGGGTTTAAGCCCTCATGGGACGTGTAGGATAACGAGGGAGACAAATTTCAACCTAATAATCAGGTAGAAATTGCAATTATGGTAAGTGCTCAGAAGGGACAAACTTGATATTGTAAGATCAATAATTAAGCAAGTTGATCTAGGAAAGAGCATTCCAAAAGACTTCCTAAAGAAGTCCCTGGAATTATGCTCCAGCAGGTGTGTTGAAATTAGCCCAAGGATGGCAGGTGAGTAGCAGAGAGAATTCTGCACTTTTAAATTTTCGATGACTTTCCTCCATGTCTCACGCCACACAGATTAACATATACAGCCAGAGGACCCCAGGATTCTCTTCTCTCCAGAATCTCCATGTCTCGTTTCCCTGGTTCACATTAGTCTCTCATGGCCTTGTTGCTAGGGGTCTGTCCTGAAAGAAGGGCTGATTCTACAAGCCTCTCTCCTTACCTGGTGCCCTCTGACCTCTAGATTACTTAAACGCATTTGACCATGTACCTCCCGGGGCCTTAGATTTCCTAGTCATCAAATGAGAGGTTTAGACAAAGGGGTCTCTGTGGCTATTCTCAGTCCCAGCAGCCTCTGAAAGGAGCTCCCTTCACTGGCTAGAAGGTAGCGCATGCACATAGCAGGTTGCAGGAAGGGAGAATCATGCAGGGCTCCATCCAAGCTTCTTGCCCTGTGTCTGTGGGTCTCACCAGTGTCTACGTTCCCAAAACTCCTGGCGACAGCCCCTTCTTTTCTAGAAGTACAAGACGAATCAAGTGTCGACAGAAATCTGCCAAATATTTGCCCTCTGATGCTGTAAGAGATTGGGACAGGAAGCAAGACCCCTGAGTAAAACCCACTTACTGAGGGACAGACTGGAGCCATGCTGAAGGAGTCAAACAAGGAAAGGGTCGAGACCTTATCCCTGGGCCGAGGAAAGCAATCCAGGGCTGGTTTATCTCTGTTTCCAGGATTTTCACCATCAGCCCCCCCAGTTAAAGCACCACCGTACACGTTAACAGACAGCACTATTACAGGTATCATTAGCCTGCAGCAGAAGCAAAGCAGCTCCTGCTCTCTGCCAGCTGCTTCCAATTGTTATCCAAGCTTTCAATTAACATTTACCAAGCATTTTCCCTGGGTGAGCCCTCTGCCAGGTGCTGAGAAAGTAGAAATACTTAAGAAATTCATAGAATGGAGGTAACTAAGCAGAAGATTAGAGAGGAAGGTAAAGGTTCTTAGGCTAGAAGTTCATCGGGGAAGAGGGGGACAGGAGTCAGATCATGAGTCACAGGCTTTCAAAAGAACTCTCAATGGCTCTTACAGGACAAGGGTAAAGGAGTAG
Source organism: Myotis brandtii (assembly GCF_000412655.1). Taxonomy (NCBI): domain Eukaryota; kingdom Metazoa; phylum Chordata; class Mammalia; order Chiroptera; family Vespertilionidae; genus Myotis; species Myotis brandtii. The sequence goes on along the minus strand of NW_005353467.1, from coordinate 760,209 downwards.
CAGTTTTCCAGGTAGAGAAAGAGAAGGGCATCTGGGAGAGAAAACAGACCAGACAAGGCATGGAAATGTGAAATTATAAAGTCTCCAGAGAAGGCTGGACAGGTAGAGGCAAACACATGGAAAGACGGGTGAGAAGAAAGACAAAACACATCACAGGAAAAGTCAAATTCAAGGAAGTAATAAAAATGCCAGTCTACGGCATTAGGAACTGATGCTCTGGGCAATGGAGAGAAAAACCAGGGTTTTTTGTTTTGTTATATTTTTCAGTCTTTTTACTTTTGTTAGATGTCTCTGAGTTTCTATTCTTTCCCAAATCACATTCGCTTGAACTAAACTTGGGAAGTTCATTACAGCCAATAGTCCAGGTACCAGCACACAGAAACCTGACTTTTAACCTTACTTTCTTCCTCCAGATATGTGTGTGTGTGTGTGTGTGTGTGTTTCTAATTTTTCAATTATAGTTGACATTCAATATTATTTTAAATTAGTTTCATGTGTACAACTTAATGGTTAGACATTTACATAATTTACTAGAATGATTTACTGGCATCTTACATGTTTATTACAATATTATTGATGATATTTCCTATGCTGTACTTTACATCCCATGACTATGTTGTAACTACCAATTTGTACTTATTAATCCCTTCATCTTTTTCACCCAGTCCCCCAACCACCCTCCCATCTGGCAGCCATCAGTTTATTCTCTGTATCTATGTGTCTGTTTCTGTTTTGTTTGTTTGCTTATCTTCTTCTTTAGATTCCACATATAAGTGAAATCATATGGTATGTTTTGTTCTTTGTTGACTTATTTTCACTTAGCATAATACTCTCTAGGTCCATCCATGTTGTCACAAATGCTAATATTTTATTCTTATTTTATGGCCAAGTAGTATTCCATTGTGTAAATGTACCACATCATCTTTATCCAAGTATTTATTTATGGGCAATTCAGTTGCTTTCATATCTTGGTTACAGTAAACAACACTGCAAGGAACAGGGGATTGCATATATCTTTTCACATTAGTGTTTGGGATTTCATCAGATAAATACCCAAATGTGGAATTATTGGATCACAAGGTAAGTTCTATTTTTCATCTTTTTGAGGCGCTTCTATTGTTTTCTTAACTTTCCAATAGTTCTTTTGGTGTATAAAAGTGCAATTGATTTCTGAGTATTAACGTTGTATCCTGCTACTCTACTGAATTTATTTATCAGTTCTAATAGTTTTCGGTAAAATCTTTAGCATTTTCTCTCTGTAGTATCATGTCATCTACAAATATTTCTTTCCAATTTAGATGCATTTTACTTCTTCTTCTCTGATTGCCGTGGATAGGACTTTCAGTACTATGTTGAATAAATCTCTGGCCCTCCCACCAGTCTCGAGGTGGCTTCTTCTTTAAAATCCTTAGTTATAGGATTTCCGTTAAGCTAGTCTTCAGATGGTTCTCTAGGTTCATTGTTCTATCATTTTGTTGTAATTTTAATATGTGTTTATTGATATTTAGAGAGAAAAGAAGGGAGATGGAGAGAGAGAAAGAAAAAAAAACATTGATGTGAGAGAGAAACATCTATTGGCTGCTACCTGCATGTCCCTGACTGGGGATCGAGCCCCCACCCCAAGCATGTGCCCTGACCAGGAATAGAATCAGCAACCTTGCCATACTCAGTTGGATGTTTAACCAACTGAGTCACAAGAGCAATGGCTACTTGTAATTTTGATGTGGTCATGGGAGGAGGTGAGCACAGTGTCCACCAGCTCTGCCATCTTAACTCCGACAAACCAGGTTGTGAAAAGAAGGGAGATGGAGAGAGAGAAAGAAAAAAAACATTGGCATGAGAGAGAAACATCTATCGACTGCCTCCTGCATGTCCCCAACTGGGGATCAAGCCCCCACCCCGAGCATGTGCCCCGACCAGGAATGGAATCAGCAATCTCACCATACTCAGTTGGATGTTTAACCAACTGAGTCACACGAGGAAGGGCTAGTTATAATTTTGATGTGGTCATGGGAGGAGGTGAGCACAGTGTCCACCAGCTCTGCCATCTTAACTGAAACTCCAACAAATCAGGTTGTTAAGCAGGTGACATGTGTAGATTTGACCCTAAAAAGATCTCTCCTGAGCAGTGCAAATGATAAATGGAAAGGTGCAATATTAGTTATAGAAGACCAGGCAGGAAACAGTGGCAATTGTGTGACTTGGAGACAGTGAAGGTAACAGCACTAGACTTAGGTTAGGAGAAAGAGATGAATTCCAGAATGATTTAGGCGTCAGTGTGCCCAGTCCCAGAGGATGGAGGAATAGGGTGGACTCAACAATACCTTAAGGCTCGCGAGCCGCAGTTTGCCGACCACTGGTTTAGGAGAAAGAGATGAATTCCAGAAGGATTTAGGCATCAGTGTGCCCAGTCCCAGAGGATGGAGGGATAGGGTGGACTCAACAATACCTTACAAGGTGACATTTGGATGATGGTGTTAATGACTGTGATGATATGATGATGGCCAACGCTCATACATTTACTATGTGCAAGCACAAATTTAAGCACTTTATGCCTGTGAACTCATTCAAGCCTCTCTAACTCTGTAAGTAGGTACTGTGTTTATATCATTATACAAACAAGGAAACTGAGACACGGAAAGATTAAGTAACTAGCCCAAGCTCACATAGTAAGTGGTGGGCCTAAGATTCAAACTCACCTGGTCTGGCTGCACAAGCTGCAGCTTAGCTGCTCCTTGAACATTTGATAAAATATGTACATTACATGAGTGAACACAAACTGAGGAGAAAAATATGAATTCAACTTTGGACAGTGAGGTCAAGGTGCCTGTTCACCCAGGAAGACATGTGCAAGGGCTACTGAGAATGCTTCAGAGCCTCTGTGTTTGCATAGCTGCCTCTGCTCAGGAGCCCAGCAATCTCCCAGGGAAGCATCTCAGTGCAGCCAAGCCGATCCAATTCCCACTCAGGCTCTGCCAGTACTAATTGGTCCAATCACTTCATCTTCCTAGACCAGTCTTCTCATTTGTAAATGGACCATAATAACACTGTTTTATGATGTTGTTAAATAAGACAAGTTATATATAGCTTTAGATATAGGCCCAGGTAGATGTGGCTTGATAACTATATAAATCCCCTCTCAGGATGTGGTACATCACAGAAAGCAATCCTTTTGTGACTTCTCTTTGATTAAGAGATCTGTGGTCAGAACTATCTCCTCAAATTCAGGAGGAAGCTATAGGTTGGTTTAAGATTAACTCAGATCCTGAACTTCCTGTTCCCTGGCAGGCCTGCTCTGTGACTGACCCATTTATTGGCATCTACATATGGATTTCTATCTTCCTGGCATCACCACTGGGCTCTGGGGACATTAAGATAACCCTGGGGAGGAAAAGATCATTACCACCAATGGAGGAAGAGGGACAGAAAATATCCCCAGAGGAGGGGCCACAGAAATAGCTATTTATCAAATATGTATTGAGCAACTCACAGTTAATGCCCTTCCTCACCAATGTGGGCCACGAAGAAGGAAAGATCGCATCAACTTAGCACAATGGGTGCTTTTAAAATGAAGCATAGCTGGACAACGCACACACAAAATGCTATCTCTTGAAACATTGCAGACATTGTTTTCAGAACTATCCTCATTTCTGACATTCCAGGGTCACACATAAAAGGATTTAGAAGATTGAAACTGAATAGAAAAAAAAACGGCATTAAAAAATCTGGATGGAATGTCTATCTCAAAAGACTGGGCGCTTAACTAAAAGTAGCAACATTTCTGGTTGTTAAAGTGGAAGTTAGGGGAAAGCTGGGCAGAGGGGTTCACCATCTCAGCAAGACTCATCTGGGTAACAGTGGAGGAGCTGGGACCTGACCCGTTTTCTGACTTAGGGTCTCAATCTCTGCTCAGGCCAGTGGTCCCCACCTTGCTCAGTCCCCACTGAGACACAACATGAGTACTTCAGGGAGTGGCCAGACCAGAATGCCCCACTGACACCTCATCCTGGCTGGGAGGCAGCTCTAGAAGGTGTGCCTTTCCTCTCTGGCTGGGAATTGCCTTCCACGTGCCCCTTGGGAGGTGATGAGGAACACATACTCCTTTCTGCTCTATCCCTCTGGGAGGCACTTTGGAGACATTTTCATTTTCGTTCCTAGGAAGATACATTATATGCCCTTTTGAATATATACTGAAAAATTAAATTTCTTCTTTAATAAGTCTATTGCTAATGAATGCATGGTTAGAGCAATTATAGTGGACAATTTTGTTATGCCAAAATCATTTTAGTTTTGTTGTTTTAACACAAACTCATTTTCTTTAAACGATGCTATTTTTCAGGAGACTTTGTTATTCTTATCCTGGTGATAGTCAATGTATCTGTCAAGGCCCAGGCACACCCCCGCTATCTCTAGGAAATCCCCATGGTTATTATCCAGGACCAGTTGCCTCTCCCCTACTTCATAGCACTTTGCTCATACCACTGAATAGGACCTACATCTGTAATGACTATTGGTTTATATGATTTTTCTCCTAGAAAAATAGGCCATGAGCTCACCAAGCATTGGCAGACTGTCTTTAACCATAATAGCCTCAAGGTTTCCATAGTAATTGGCCTTAATGATGTCCTCACTCCACTATAACTGACTGCATTATCATGTCCTGCAGCTAGGTACATTACTGACATGATCAACAATAGCCCCGATGCTCAAAGATTGTCCTCTGGTTCAGAGGCTGACTCTAAAAACCACTAATTCTATATCTGACTTTGATTTAAGATCTTCCATTTATAGGAAATTTTTAAAATTCTAGCTTAAGCAAATGAGTGTGGAGTTCATTTTCCAAGAAAAGGTTTATAGTAACAGTCTAGAGACGCTAGGCTGGCAAGAAATACCTAGTGCAGCTTTTGGAATGTGCTCCTGCTTCTAAAAGAGAAAAACCTAAGCATACATGGGTGGTCCCCTTCACATGTAAGCCTCGACACTCAGATAGCCAGCAACATTTGGAGCCCCTTTAAAAGATCTGTAAAATGAATGCTTGGGCCACACACTTCATGGGCCACTTGGACAGGAGCCAATTGTCAGTGACACCATAAAAGGGTCCTGTTATTCCAGTGCATGTTGAGGGTCAACTGTCCCCTTAAGAAGAACTTCAATCCCTAGAAAATTTGACATCCCATCGGATGGGTTGGGCGAGAGCTCTATTTGGGAAGCTCCACCTTCCTAATCCTCAAGAAGACCATTGTTCAGGAAGTCTTCGTTTATCCCTGAGACATTCACAATGGAATGCAGTTACTTGGCAGTGGATTTGATTTTGGCAAGACAAGAGAGTTTCCATGGACTTTCCCTATTAATATTAGTGCTATCACTACCACTATACCCATAGTAATAATAAGAATTGCTGTATTGGGGTGCATACTGGGTGCTAGGCCCTATATGTTTTACTAGTAGTAAAAGGAAGTTCTTATCACTTGTGGTTTATAGAGAGGGACACTAAAGTTTAGAGAATTTAAGCACCTTCACAGGAGTCAGAAACTAGCAAGTGGGAGGGCTAATGTTTGTATCAAAGCTATTAATTGTAGATATTATACTCCTGCCTGTTATGCCACACTCCTTCCAGATGTGATGGTCTCAGACACAGTCTGAGGGCTCAGTGCTGCAAAGGTGTGAGTTCTAACCACCAGGCACTGAAACACCACATTCTACCCCACAGTCCTTGCCTGTGATATCTGCCACTAGCTAAATATGAAACTGTTGGTCATAGGAGGAACCAGACAAGGAAGTATTCAACAAACACACTATTGGAAAAACAACCTTTCTGACAATGTAGGAGAACGTCATCTTTGGAGACAAAGGGTAAAATCATTTGAAAGATAAAATGGCAATTTATTGCATTTTCCACGGCTTCACAATTTATTACACACATTCTGATTTATAAGTAATATGGTAATGTGAACACTAATATCTAAATAAGCCATTACCAGATCTCTGTAGAAAGGATTAACAGAATATAAAAATAGAAGGTACCACATTGGCAGCGAAATGGAATACAACTAGCTATGCATAGAAATTCCTGTTAGAAATAGAGCAGATGTGTCTGGATTGAGAAAAGCAGAGTACTGACTCTAGTTTCCCTCTAAACAAAGACATCAGTGGTGACTCCTAATACTCCCATCTCAGAGGAGCAAAGGTTGGCTAGAAGGAAGAGGGCAGAAAACCTATGTTGTGAGAATTTCTTCTAGAGCAAATAGCACTCCTAAGCAGAAATCCTGAAAGCAAAGCCTCCTCCTTTGCAATGAGCAGTTGGGGGATATGAACCCAATATATACTTCATGGTTAGTTGTGACTCTTTACAAAGAGTCAGACCTGGTAGAGTAATTAGCAATTATATCATAAGCACAGACAGAAGACATCTCAGCATATGATGCATGGTGCTAGAGAGTAAAGGGGTGGAAATCCCACCCATTCTTCCCCTGGAGGGTGTGAGAGGGCAGTTGAGTGTCAGGGATGCACCACAGGGTAAGATCACCCACGTCAGCAGAAAGGAGCTATAAAATTTTAGATAAGTTTGAGAAAACTTCAGAATAATAGAGTATTGAACCACCTCCCTGGGTGTAGCATGACGTAAAACTCTTCATTTGGTTGAACACATGCCAAAATGGCATGAAAGAGATGGTGTAGCACTGGTAGAGGGACTGCCTAGATGAACAGCCAGTGGTGACATTGCTGGCTTCCCATAGCCACCATACAGTAGGCAGGGGTCCAGAAGCTCCTGCAATCCCTGGGGAGAGACCGTGTTGAATGGATGGAGCTGAAAGACCGTCAGAGTCTTGAGATTAAAAAGAAGAGGATGCCAAGGATTAGGATATCATTTGAAAGAGGTAGCAACAGGTTTTGTGGTCAGCAATATTGAGTGTCATTATAGGCTTGAAGGCCATGTGGCCCTGGTTGCAAAACCATGGATTTGGCAAGACAGAGGCCAATGTAAAAACATTATTCACACTCCATGTGCAAACATGGAGTCCTATTCCTCCCCAGGGTCACAAAGGCACATAGCCACACTCCCACAAAGACCCAATGGCAAGTTGTGGCAGGTGGTGGAGATGGGAGGAAATAAGAAAACCCCAACACTTGCCCTAAATAGACTATTTTGAAAAAGAAAAGATTTAGACCTGCTAAATGACAGATATATTCAACTTTCTTCAACAACCTCAATGCTCACCAGGGCAAGGAGTTATGCCAAATATTAGATTAGATCAGTTATTGAAGATAACATACAGTTTCTTTAAAATGTGTATAGGGTTATATGGGAAAGTTTTAAGAGTAAAACCACTGAGCCTGTGAAAGATGCCTGAGATTTTTTTAAAAATGCATCCCTCCCTACAGAGTATGAAAAACTGCCTCTCCAATTAGGAAAAAAAACTAAAAATTCTGAGTCATATTCTCACCAAGATCTGAAAGGATACAGGATCTAATATAATCAGTAACAATATTCCTGATGGAGTTATAACCTGAAATACATTTTTAAACTAAAATGAAAATGAGAAATACAACCCACTTCCTTTGCCTCCACAATCACAGAGAACTTAGTGAGTCCAAGAGAGAATTAACTTGAGAAATTTACCCCCAAATCAGAGAGGGATAAATATATGAAAATTAGGCTAACTTGAGGAGGCGGATTCAGTTGACTCTCATAGGACAGCCCACTGGTGTGGGTGGTGCGGACCCACCACTAACCACTTCTTTCCTTCCAGTGATTGTTTCTGGGTTGAGCATTTCAGTGACCTGACTAGGGAGATTAAAATTTCTGTTTAGTGATTGTGGGAAGAGGTTTGCCTGCATGTGACTGAGGAAGACTATGATCCTGAATGGTGCTGGAAACCTCTTTTTAATCCCTATATAGTTGGAGAAGTTAGCCTGGAGGTGAAAACAACACAAGAAGGACTCTGAAGCCAAGGGAATTGACAGAAACACTGTCAAAAACTCTTCTCATTCCTTAACTAGAGCATGAACTCCCTCTGGATTTTCAAATCAGAACCAATATATCTTATTTACTATTTAAACTACCTTAAATTGGACTTTCAGTTATATTCAATTAATACAGATATGGAGGAAATATTCAGAAGATTGAATATATATTTAACAGGAAATCCATGAGGAGAATACATAATGAATGCAGTTAATGTGATACTATAAGAAATAAAGACATCTTAGCTAAACTAAAAAAAAAAAATCTAGTCAGGAAAATTTCACTAATTATTGCCAAAATTAATTAAAATCACTCTGTTCCTGAGCAGTTACTTGGTGGCTTTTTATTTTTTATTTCAAGAATAAAGAATCCAAGAAGCATACAAGTAAGAAAGAAACACCAGAAGAGAAAGGAAACAAGGAGAAAAAGGAAAGAGGAGGAAGAGGAGAAGGAGGAGGGTGGGGGGAGAAAGAGAGAGGGAAAGAAGGGGAGGAGGAAAAAGAGAAAGAAGAATATTCTAATGAAAGAAAAAGTTAGTCTGGCTTCAAACTTCTTGCAATTCTGACAAAAGACATTTGAAAAGAGTCGAGTTTTAAAGGAGAAAATCATGTTAGAAATTCAGAAGAATCTAGGCCTAGACAAAATATATACTTATGCAAGAACCTTACATTTTCACTTATTAAAAGCCCCCAAACCTATGAAAATAAAGCAGGACGTGCCTGCTGCTGACTAGGAGATGAATCCATGTATTGGAATTTGCATAAGATCATCATAATAAACATCTAAACGTCGGTGGAAATGACTGGAGCTCATCTGTTTAACTAGAGCTCAGTGTAAATAATTATTTTTGAAAGTTTATTAAACAATTAATTGTGTAAAATAAACAATTTTGAATAATCAAAATCTGGATATAAAGTTTCAACATAGAAAATATTTGAAAAGAAGAGTTCAGAAACAAATAATCTAGATACTTCAGACAGTGTTTCTCAGATACAATAATAAATTGGGGAGCATGGGGGAAGTAGTGCATTTAATGTCTAATAACAAAATTTTACAAAAACAACTAGCTGATTTGGGTTTTGGATCCATATGCAGTGCTCTAAGTGAAATACTAGAGATAGAATCAATCTAGCAAATAATTCAAAGACTAATACATACTATGAACGTTGCATAAGAAACCACGTCATGTTTCATGGGGAAAAGAAACCCCATTTCTTTTCCCCTTGTGCACAGCCTCCCTTGCATTTTAGATGGAATCATGTGACAAGTTCTTGCCAATGGAATGTCACCAGCCCCAGGGGTTGGTTCCTGTCCTCCCTATTATTTTTCCTACCCTTTAGCCAGAGTCAGGGGATCCAGAAAGCACTCCAGCCCCTGACTAATGAATGCATTTATCTCAACACTTTAAGGAACACTTAATATAGGAGGGAAGTCAATATAATGCACCACAATGGGAACTGCAAAGGAAGAGAAAACCATACAAAAATATCAGTAAATGTGAAGAAAGTATTTGATAAAATTTAACTTCCATTATTGATTTAAAGCTATTTTTAAAATTTTAGAGACACTATGAATAAATGGAAACATTCTTTAAAGTGGTAGCAAATACAAGTAATATTTGAATCAATTGTACAACACAATGGTATAATTTTAGAGATATTTCAATTAAAGACAAAATAATAATCAGTAAAAAAAGTTATAGCTATTACATATGACAAGAAGCTTAAAGGTTGTAATAATTAAAAAGAAGAAGACAAACACATCATTCACATATGGTGGAAACCTATAATAATTAACTGATGTTCTTAAGTTAATAATAAAATTCAACCTGGTGGCTAAATATAAAACAAATATACAAAATTCCTGAGTTGTCTTTGTGCATCATAAATGATGAATGAGAAAAATCCTGTAATGAAAATCCACCTTAAAATAAATTAAAAAATTTAAAAAAATAAATAATCAATTAAGAAGGAAAAAGGGACTTGAGATAAATACAGAGAGATAAGTATGAGATAAATATTTGAAAATTTAAAACAAACATTATTGAGTGATACAGAAGGAAAATAAAATATATTGAGAAACTTGGCATACTAAATTTTAGTTAAGAGAACACACTAGTACATAATTTCCAAATCTCCTCAAAGAATATCTATAATATTGCATCCAGAAGTTTTTCTTTGGATATTAGAATTATAGCTGATTCTTCTAATGCTTTTTATATTTTTTCAAGTTTTTTTTTTTTTACTGAAGATGTATTTTTATCAGAAAAATATTACACTAAATAATAATAAATAACAAGATTAGCAGGATAACTGATTCCAAGTAGATATAAAAACTTTGGGGCGGGGGGGAATGCTGTTTCTGAGCTGACTGAGTTAAAGGGCTCTGATTCCACTCTGTCCATGCAACAGCGCCCCAATGTCTCCGGTTGGGGGGGAGGGGGAGCGAGAGCAGTTCTCCTCCTGACTCTTGCCCCGTCTCTGCTATTGCTGTGTAGCCTCCCTGGGCTTTCTTTTTCTACTCTGTTTCCCTGGTCAAAGGGGGGTTCAGTGTTCTGTCCTCTGAATTCTGATATGCCCTCAATCCTATGTGCATGGGCCTGTCATACCCCTGGCTGCTGCATCAGGCCAGGCACGCTCTGCCATTCCAAAAGAGTTTCTGCCTTTCACTCGGAAGCAGAGGGGTTAAAAGGAGAAAATGAATGGGAAGCCACAGAACTGGCTCTCTGTGCTCTGCCTGGATCTCAGGACAGTTTCACATTTGACAGCAGAGGGATTCTGACTGTACACTTCGGCCAAAATAGGCTTTGACTCTGAGTGCCTCCAATCTCTTTCAGAGGAGAGCTCCAAGATGGAGTATTCTGATTTCCGGGAAAACCCTCCGCGGCCTCTAAATACACCAAGTTGCCATCAACATCACTGTGTGTTCCCTTCATTCTGGCCGGAGAAGCATCCCCCAAATAAGCAATGATTGTATTATGAGTTGAACTGAATGGCTTCATGGTATAGCTTCTCAGCTACACTTCACCGTACGGATTGCCTGGATTAGTGGGAAGTTCTCCTGAGACTCAGTGATTCAGAAAGCAACTGGACTGTGCACTCCATGTTGACTTAGTATCATGTTCCAATTAAGTTTACTTGAATACATGTTTTTGGCATGCTAATATACTGGAGCGGTCCTTTATGAAATTAAAGTCACTTCAGGGATGCAGAGGGAATTCAATTTCTGGCCCACACTCCTCATTTTCCAAATGAGTTAACTGTGGCTTCCAGAGTTGAGTTTCCCAGGATCACACAGTAAGTGGAAAGCCAAACTCTGAGAATGGAGGGTATGTCCCAGTCCTGATGAGGGGTTTTGTTAAGTCCTGGACAACAGGAACATTCTGGCCATGGTTGTGGGGTCACCACAGGCCCAGCCCTGCCGCAGCTTGCGTATCTTTGCTGGACCTGAACGCAGCTCTCTCTGTTTCGCTCCCACTTTCCCATGATGGGAATCCTGGCATGTTATCCGTGTCCTGGTGTTCTGGTCTCCGCTCTTCTTCTCCCTCTTGCTGTGGTGTTTGTTTGGTCTCTAACCTCTGTAAGCCACTTGTTCAGCCTGGCTTGGAGCCCTCCTCTCTCTAGCTCCAGGCTTGAGGCCTGGGCTCTAGAAGACTGCTACATTTAGGTGCTGAGATTAGACCCCAGGCCTCCTCATTTTTAGAGCACAGTGGTCTGCTTACACCGCACTCTTATCTTCAATAAAACTAGTTATGGACTTGAACCTCCGGGATGAGGCGATCCAAAGGCTGGTGCTTTATGAGTTAGAAATAATTTTCAAAGTTTTCCTGGATTACCGATCTAGTTATTTTTTCCCCTCTTACACCTGGAATTATAATGAAAATGTAGTGTAGGTATTTATAACAGGTTGCCTTGGTTATAAAAAGAGGAAGACTGACATTCCCCAGCAAAGAAGCTTTAGGGAAGGATGGAAATCATGTGATACCTGGTGCCCCCTGCCCCAGAGCTGTCGCTGGGCATGGAGTCATGCTCAATTACCCTGCAATCACAGAAAGTATGGGTGGCCCATGGCAACAACCGTATGCTAAAGGTCAGAAGCCCACCCAGGTCAAGTCTGTAGCTGGCTGGTGGAGTTGAGGGGTGCTCTAAGATGCCCCTGCTAACTCTACCCATACACACACATATGAATCGGGGGCTTTCAGTAAAGACTTGAGAGGAGAACACAGCAGGGGTCATCCAACTGAGTAGAATTAGAGGTCCAGTTGGGACCATTTAGGCCCCATGGCTAGTCTCATGGGCCTAGAATGTTTGCCAGTTACTCAGACACATTCAAGTGCCCTTTTGGGATTTGGAACTTTTCACATCTCTCTTGGCTCTGCTGTTAACCACCTGTGCAATCCACTTGACCCAGATGTATCTGAGGGACCCATTCCTCTTTGTCAAGTTGCCACAGGTAGCCTCCAAGAGGATGGCACAGTTGAAAGAGAACCCCTGCTAGATCCTACACACCTTAGAAGACAGAAAGGGAAGATGAGTCCGTGTGCTCTGGATTCTTCTGAAAAGTGAGGAGACCAAGACCATCTTAATGCAAGAGGCCACTTGATTAAAATTAGTTAATGTTTATTGACACTTAATCCTCATAAGAAGCCCAAAGGTAGATACTAGTGGTGCCATAATTTATATTGGAGAAAACTGAGGCGGCAGAGGCAGCTGCTGGACACAGGTCTGGCTGATGCTCAGCACCTTCCGGTGAGAGAAATGCTGCAAAGCCCTGGCACTAGGAGGAACGGAGCATAATGCACAGCAGCCGGATTTGGAAGAGTAGATTCCACAGGCTGCCACACCATCTGTTTCTGTTCCGTGAACTGTACCATTTGTTCAGTCACAGTGATCTGCGGAATTCGTGGGGCTCACATCTCTGTCCTCAGCACTCACCACAGGTCCCGGCCCATGAGAGGATCCACTGCAAGTGTGAGAAGTCAAAAGAGGAAATGCGTGTCTCTGGCCTGAGACTGTCCTCGCTGATTGCACATGAACTTCATTGGGATGAGCTTTGGGAAATATTTATGCCAAGACCTCACCTACAGGGTGGTGCCTCATTATGGGTAATTGTTGTAGTTTGCCAGCTGCTTCTAAAGCACAGAACTGCCACGAACAAGTCCAGGCAGACCATGGAGAGTTTACTGCTGACTTCCAGCCCTGTTTTTATCACCTGAGTCCAGAGGAGCTCTAACTCTAACTTTGCATACAAGAGAGGAAAGAAGAGCACCTATCGCACAAAGGGAAGAAGAAAAGCAGGAGGATTTGAATGTGTGCTTTGAACATTACCTATTGTCTGACAATCTGAGCCATTGTTTACCCACATTCCACTGATTAACAGAGTCTTCTGGTTTGGAACCCTCGACTGGTCAGAAACATGTAATTTCCTGTTAGTAAGATAAAGATGTTTATTAAAAAGAAACAAAAATGTAGTGTTCTCTTTAATAATTTCGCTGGATCTCCCAGGCCTCTGAATGTCAAATGCCTGTTGCAAACTGATATGCTTATCGTTTTTTGAGAAACAGAAGTTTTCCTAAAGGAACAAACTTTTGGCAGCTTTGACCATTATATTTTCCCACAAAATAAAAGTGAAGATGGATATTAGTGGAGATGCCTAAAACAAGTCACAGGTCTGGCGTCTGGATTCCTGGGCCTGAATCCTGGGCACTTTCCTGCTGCTGGCCTTCTCTGGGAGCTTGCCCGAACCACGGGATCTCTTGGGACTCAAGCTCCCTCTAGGAAATGAGGGGAGGTGAGAGGAGAGGCTGCGGGGCTTCCCTCTGGGACATCCTGGGGTCCTGACTCTCCACTGATGAGGAAATCATACCAGTCCATAGACATGGTGCACACGTGGGGAGACCCCACTCAATGGGTTCCTGGCCACAACGAGATGAACTCCAGCAAACGTTTGTGTCTATTCCATGTGTCAGTTTAATCATGCGAGGGTGTGGGTGTGAGAGGTGAGAAACTGACGACGAGATCTTTCGAAACTTTAATGAGTAGAGACTGGAAGTGTATTTAAGAAGCTGAGAGACTGAAGTTCTTTCCTGTGTCCAAAATGCCCAGCGAGAGGCGGCCTTTTGTTTGGGAAAGCCCTTGTTTCCGGTAAGCCGGAACCACCTGAGTGCAGGTGTTGAGACAGCTTCCTGTTCAAGCTCCTGTTTGGCACATTAGACCAAGTGCTGCATTTGTTAAGACCTTTCACTTTGGGGGAATCAGTGAATATACTTTCTTTACAGGTCTCAGTGGTTCTGGATTTATCTTTCTGAAAAGAGGTGAGTGTGTTTGTGTGTGTGCCTCAGTGATCACATGTTTATGTTCATGCGGTCAGTCCCAGGAAACCCGCAAACTGGACCGATCATCGGGTGTGCAGACCTGGGCCCTGTGTTCGCTCCAAATGAAGGCCAGACTGCAAGCAATTGCAGGGCTCGCTCTACCGCCCTTCAGACTGGACTGCGATCAGTCTCCAGGCAAAGGCATTTAACACTGAGTACTTCTGTGCATACTGTTTTCTGAATATTAAGTTCTTAGTATATTGTGCACAAGATCACAGTCCTGCCATCATGGGAGAGAGTTTCTCTTCCAAAGCACAGACAGTCCCGTGCCAATAACTTTAGCCAATCTGTACATCTTCATCAAGTGCAAGGGAGTCGCTTACTCACTGGGCGACACTTGAGACTATCATACCGAGGACCCAGGAGGAAGGTGCCTGAAAAGTCACACAAGTCAGCAACCGAGAACTGAGCTCAGGGCAATACCTTATACCAACCTCAGAGAACTTCCTTGAAGATAAAGATGCTGCCAGGTCAACGGATAGACGACTTGTTTTCCTCTCCCTCCTGCAGCCCACATGGAGCCACAGGTCCAAGTAGGGGCTGCTCCAGGGCTGCCCTCTGAGCTGGGCCTGCAAGAACCAGGCCTTGGCCGTCTGTTGACTCCTGAGTGCAACAGTGAGAACTCGCTCTAAGGGGTTCATTGCAACATGCCTTTCCCGGGAGCTGCCCATGGCTGCCTCATCATTTCTCCGTGTGAAAGGAGAAGCCACCCTCCGGAGACTCTGCACAAAGTGGGGGACCTGTACCTGCTTCCTCTATCTCAGAGGATGTACGGGCTA
This sequence comes from Myotis brandtii, assembly GCF_000412655.1. Taxonomy (NCBI): domain Eukaryota; kingdom Metazoa; phylum Chordata; class Mammalia; order Chiroptera; family Vespertilionidae; genus Myotis; species Myotis brandtii. The sequence continues at coordinate 745,091 of NW_005353467.1, read as the reverse complement.
CCCTGAGGTTCCCAGAAGCTACTGCAGCGATTTTCAACCTTTTTCATCTCACAGCACATGTAAACTAATTACTCAAATTCTGGGGCACACCAAAAAATATGGGTTAGTTTTTTTTTGCTGATATGATTTAAAAATAGGTATAATTTATGTGCATTCAAACCAGACAGTTATTGTTGTTTAGGCTGTTGCCATTTTTTAATCATCTCATGGCACACATAAACTAATTACTAAAATTCTGCAGCACACCAAAACATATATTTTTGCTGATCTAACAAAAATAAAATAGGCATAATTTTGTTTCATTCATACTGGATGGCTAGTGTTGTGTTGGCTGTTGTCATTTTTTAAAAATTTGACAATCTAAGGAAAAAGAGGTCAGTACCCCTGACTAAATAGTCAGCTAAAATTCTTGCGGCGCACCTGTTGAAAATCGATGGCTACTGGATAGGGGACCCTGGAGACCAGGGTTGCAATCATCTTCCGAGAGCACACTGCTGGAGAAACAGCCCAACCTTTTTCATCTCACAGCACATGTAAACTAATTACTCAAATTCTGGGGCACACCAAAAAATATGGGTTTTTGGGGTTTTTTTGCTTATACGATTTAAAAATAGATATAATTTATGTGCATTCAAACCAGACAGTTATTGTTGTTTAGGCTGTTGCCATTTTTTTTATTTGACAATCTAAGGAGAAAGAGATCAGTACCCCTGACTAAATAGTCAGCTAAAATTCTTGTGGCCCACCTGTTGAAAATCGGTGGCTACTGGATAGGGGACCCTGGAGACCAGGGTTGCAATCATCTTCCGAGGCCGATCCTCTCCCAGAGCACACTGCTGGAGAAACAGCATCATTTGAAAAATGTAATCTTTTAAAACCTAGTTGGGTTATCTCAGCCTTAATATAAAGATGATTCATAAAACATCTGTGCTTCATATGGATAAAGCCAGGAAAATTTCAGCTAGAAACTACGCTCATTTCATCATATCTGCAGCGAAAAAATAGTTTCTACAATTATGCTCCCTCTTGGGAGGAGTCCATCCACATGGCCACGTGGGAGCGTTGAACTAATTACACTGCCCCTCCTTTCCCGCCATATACTTTCTATTTATTAAGGCTCAATAGACAGCATCCTCATCCGGGTTTCTCAGAAGCAGACAGCACCATGCTCCATTGTGTCTGTCCACTAGGTAGATAAGGGCACTGGGACACCAGTCTGACATTGCCTGCAGCGACACCATTCAAGTGATCAGAGGGAAGCCCACAGCCACTCCTGCTCTCGGGCAGATGCTGCACCCAAGTCATTGGCAAACACACGTGCACAAGCACCTGGGCTCAGAGTGGAACAGGTGTGTACATTTTCTAGCGGGTCACTGGCTTGGCAGCTGTGAGTGAGTGAGCATGTCCTAAAATTACTAGTAGTTCATGCAAAATCAGTTTTATTGCACCGATCAATTCTCACTATAAATCTACCCAAAACAAGTTGTTTTTTTCAAGACAATCCCAAAGTGTATGATCCAGTTTCTTCAAGATAGGCCAGTTACCAGTTTAATATCCAGATGACAAAGTTCTGACATAGCTCCTCAAATCTTCACACACAACCAACTGCCTGTAATCTAAACAACATAGTGCGTAATATTTCCACAAAATGCACTTACTTTCCTTTCATGAACAACTCAGAAGAAAAGCTTGTATCAATATTCAAAAAAGCCATTAGTATTCGAGTGGCAGTGCATGTTTATGGAGTGCTTCCTGTGCGCTGGGTTATTTATTAAGGCTCAATAGACAGCATCCTCATCCGGGTTTCTCAGAAGCAGACAGCACCATGCTCCACCGTGTCTCTCCACTAGGTAGATAAGGGCACCGGGACACCAGTCTGACATTGCCTGCAGCGACATGATTCAAGTGATCAGAGGGAAGCCCACGGCCACTCCTGCTCTCGGGCAGATGCTGCACCCACGTCATTGGCAAACACACGTGCACACGCACCTGGGCTCAGAGGTGGAACAGGTGTGTACGTTTTCTAATCTAGCGGGTCACTGGCTTGGCAGCTGTGAGTGAGTGAGCATGTCCTAAAATTACTAGTAGTTCATGCAAAATCAGTTTTATTGCACCGATCAATTCTCACTATAAATCTACCCAAAACAAGTTGTTTTTTTCAAGACAATCCCAAAGTGTATGATCCAGTTTCTTCAAGATAGGCCAGTTACCAGTTTAATATCCAGATGACAAAGTTCTGACATAGCTCCTCAAATCTTCACACACAACCAACTGCCTGTAATCTAAACAACATAGTGCGTAATATTTCCACAAAATGCACTTACTTTCCTTTCATGAACAACTCAGAAGAAAAGCTTGTATCAATATTCAAAAAAGCCATTAGTATTCGAGTGGCAGTGCATGTTTATGGAGTGCTTCCTGTGCGCTGGGTACTGTGCTCAGTACTTGAATAACCGAATGGCTTCTTCTTGCCCACCATGAAGGCGGGGTGAGCAGTGCTGCCCTCAGGTGAGATCTGCCTGCGATCCTAGGGCCAGAAGAGCCAGAACTGGAATCCAAACCTGTCCAGTGTACTTTAACTCTAGACCTGCACTCCCCAGTACAATAGCATGGGCTCCTGTTGCGATTTACATTGAAATTTAACTAAAATATTTAGATTCTCAGCAGAGGTGGAACAGGTGTGTACGTTTTCTAACGGGTCACTGGCTTGGCAGCTGTGAGTGAGTGAGCATGTCCTAAAATTACTAGCAATTCATGCAAAATCAGTTTTATCGCACCTATCAATTCTTACTATAAATCTACCCAAAACAAGTTGTTTTTTCAAGACAATCCCAAAGTGTATGATCCAGTTTCTTCAAGATAGGCCAGTTACCAGTTTAATATCCAGATGACAAAGTTCTGACATAGCTCCTCAAATCTTCACACACAACCAACTGCCTGTAATCTAAACAACATAGTGCGTAATATTTCCACAAAATGCACTTACTTTCCTTTCATGAACAACTCAGAGAAAAAGCTTGTATCAATATTCAAAAAAGCCATTAGTAATCAAGTGGCAGTGCATGTTTATGGAGTGCTTCCTGTGCGCTGGGTACTGTGCTCAGTACTTGAATAACCGAATGGCTTCTTCTCACCCACCATGAAGGGGGGGGCGAGCAGTGCTGCCCTCAGGTGAGATTTGCCTGCGATCCTAGGGCCAGAAGAGCCAGAACTGGAATCCAGACCTGTCCAGTGTACTTTAACTCTAGACCTGCACTCCCCAGTACAATAGCATGGGCTCCTGTTGCGATTTACATTGAAATTTAACTAAAATATTTAGATTCTCAGTCACACTAGCAGCACTGCAAGTGCTTGGAAGCTGCACGTAGTACAGCAGCTATGGTACCTCAGCTATAGTACAGCACAGTGCAAAGTCCCTCCATCACCACAGGCAGTCTACCAGGCAGCCCCGAACAAGAGCCGTTTTTTCAAGACAATCCCAAAGTGTATGATCCAGTTTCTTCAAGATATACCAGTTACCAGTTTAATATCCAGATGACAAAGTTCTGACATAGCTCCTCAAATCTTCACACACAACCAACTGCCTGTAATCTAAACAACATAGTGCGTAATATTTCCACAAAATGCACTTACTTTCCTTTCATGAACAACTCAGAGAAAAAGCTTGTATCAATATTCAAAAAAGCCATTAGTAATCAAGTGGCAGTGCATGTTTATGGAGTGCTTCCTGTGCGCGGGGCACTGTGCTCAGTACTTGAATAACCGAATGGCTTCTTCTCACCCACCATGAAGGGGGGGGCGAGCAGTGCTGCCCTCAGGTGAGATTTGCCTGCGATCCTAGGGCCAGAAGAGCCAGAACTGGAATCCAGACCTGTCCAGTGTACTTTAACTCTAGACCTGCACTCCCCAGTACGATAGCACAGGCTCCTGTTGTGATTTACATTGAAATTTAACTAAAATATTCAGATTCTCAGTCACACTAGCAGCACTGCAAGTGCTTGGAAGCTGCACGTAGTACAGCAGCTATGGTACCTCAGCTATAGTACAGCACAGTGCAAAGTCCCTCCATCACCACAGGCAGTCTACCAGGCAGCCCCGAACAAGAGCCCCGTGTTCTCCCACGGGTTAGAGTCACCCTCTGTCTCCTAATGTTCTCTCTTATGAGGGGGAGGGTCATCGAGGGGGCCTATAATGTAAGCTTTGGAAGTAAATATGTTGGCAAACCCCAATGCTCCCTGTCCTCTAAGGAAAAAATGCCACTTAACTATGATACTTTCCCAAATTCCACTTTAACCAGAGGAGAGGAGAGATGGGAAATGGGAACTAATGTGTAATGAGTTCCAATATGGGTACACATGATCTCCTTTAATGCATTCAATAGTATATATGAGGACATGTTATTTTGCCAAATTTCCCAGGAGGAAAAGAACTTGAATTATATAAATCCCCCAATACAGCTTAAGCCTTAGAACATGCAAAGCATTAGCATTGAAAAGCAAGAGTTCTTAACCCTGCCTCCCCTCTCAGTGCACACATGGGTAGTGTACAATATATGAAGCCTGCTCCCAGGAGTATGCTCAAGGTTGTTCCTCAGATTAATAGGGCATACTTTCACTTTTTTTAACCAATCAAGAAAGTATATTGAAATACCTATGAGTAGAAATAGCATTGCTAGAGAGCCAACTATTCTAACATATTACAAAGGTAAATTATTGGTAAAAATTCTATTGCACTTTCTGTATGGTCTAGACTAGGAGGCAGAAAGTTAAATGCCAAGAGGGACTGTGTCAAAAAGATCAGTAAATGGAACAGATGGCTATAGCCCATTGGTTATAAGGATCAGTGGCATCAGCACACCTGGGACCCTGTTAGGAATGCAAATTCTAAGGCTTCCCTCTGGCCTGTTAAATCAAAACTCTGGGGTGGAATCCTTCCATTTATGCTTTAACAAGCCATACAAGTCATTTTCACTCAAGCAACCACCCCTTATTCAAGAAGTAGGAGTTGGTAAAAAGTGTGGTGAATGGGGAATGCGCACCCCGCATGAAGAGGCAGCTTCTACCCAGCTCCAACTCTTATTTTGTGAGAAGTGGGGCTCTTGGGGTGCCACAAGTAAAAGAATTTCCTAATGCCCCCATGGGAGGATGGAGTTTTATGCAAAGCTTTATTGATGATGTAAAATTAAGGGAGTTCCCCTCCCAGGTTCCGTCTTTGTCCATCTCGCCATGGAAGAAGTCTATCCTAGTCTTCAGCGGGGCCAGAGTTAAGGCCACTGCCCAGAATTTCTGTTCCATGTTAAAGTCCAGTCCAGTCCAGCATTCTGCATGGGAAGTCCGAAGAGGTATGAGCCATGCAGCTGCTTAAAGCCACATGACTATGGAGAGAGTACGGCAAGTGCACGGGCAAGTGTGGGTCACAGAGCAAGAGAGAGCAAGTGCCAATAGGAGCAAGAGCACATGACAGAGGGAACTCTTTGTCTGGGGGTTTTAACTTTCCAACATTTCATGTGCTTGCAGTGGCTCCACCCCCCCTCCCCAGCCAATCCATTATTTCCCGAGGCTAGACTGACAGGCAAGCACCTTCCCTAGTCACCAGGACTTCACTGCTCATGGCCCATCTCCCCTTTGTTTGATCCCTTCCCCCAGTGATCTGCAGGGAATGGACAGGTGATTGATTCCCTGGGGAGCATGAAGCTGTAGCTTCCTGGTGAAGCTGCCCAGATGACCATGCCTTAATATCTAGCCTCCCCTTTGATCCCTTCATATTATTAGTATTAACTGCATAATTATGATGATAACACAACCACTTATTGCCTTATCAGAATGAAAGTCCAGTGGAGCCAGATATTCCTGTGACTTGAATGTCATTAATGGGGAAGAAGAGGAGATAGCTGTATGAATTAATATGCATATTATAACTAAGGAGTTAATGATAATGTACTATTCCATTTCTATACAATATTTTAAGTAAACAGATTAAAAAATACTTTTTTATATGATCCCTAATATTTTGAAACAGACTGTCTTAATAGTATCACAGCAATTCTTGGTTTCTTTTAAAATCTTTTATTGCACATTGATTCTCTTCCAAAGTTACTTTCTTTAGTAAATGGTTTTGGGGACTCCAATAGTAGTCATCATTTAATGGAGTCATAAATGACATTGTTATAAGATATAAAATATAGGTCATATTCTAACAACATTGGTTATTTAATAAAGACACCAATATCATTAAAATTTCTCACAGAAGTTCTGGAATGTAAGGTCTAAAAGATAATAGTGGGAATTTCTGCTTATCAGCTAACGTAGTGCTGCTATGAAACAATAAAATAAATACATCTGCATGTGTTTTGATGCCCCTAGGTTAGAAACCATTTAATATTTGACTTTCATTAAAACCTTGGATTTCTTGCCCTAGCCGGTTTGTCTCGGTGGATAGAGTGTTGGCCTGTGGACTGAAGGGTCCAGGGTTCAATTCCGGTCAAGGGCACATGCCCATGTTGCGGGCTCGATCCCTAGTAGGGGGTGTGCAGGAAGCAGCCGATCCATGATTCTCTCTCATCATTGATGTCTCTATCTCTCTCTCCCTCTTCCTTCCTCTCTGAAATCAATAAAAAAAATATTTTAAAAAATAAAAAATAAACAAAACTTAGGATTTCTTAATACTTTCAATTTTGTTTAAATTCTCACCTGAGGTTATGTTTAGTGATTGTTGAGAGAGAGAGGAAGGGAGAGAGAAAGAAACAGCGATCCATTGCCTTCTAGATGTGTCCTAACTGGGGATCAAACCTGCAACCTTGGTATGTGCCCTGACCAGGGATGGAACCCACAGCCTTTTGGTGGACAGGACAATGTTCCAACCAGCTGAGCCACATGGCCAGCGCAATATTTCCAATTTTTTACATAAACTAAAATTTTACTTATACTTTTAAGAATATCTGTTTCAAATTGGCCTAACTTTAATAGACTACATTAGAGTGTTTTTCTTTTATAAAAATTGTATAAAGTATTGTAGGTCTGCATACATAAAAAAACAATAAAATAAATATTTATGTATTAACACTTCAGATTAATAAATAACACATTGCAAATATTGTTGAAGGTTTTGGTGTGCCCATCCTCACTCTCATGCCTTCCCTTCTCACAGAGGTAACTCTTATGAATATGTTGTGTCATTCTTTTTCTTCTTTTAAGTTTGATCACATGTGTGTATGCCCACAATGTATTGTCTTGTTTTGCATATTTTAAAAAATTTTGTAAATGAAATAATTCTGTACAAACATTTCTGAAACCTGTATTTTTACTCATATTATGTTTGTGTTTGATGATATAAAATTAAGGGGGTTGCTCTCCAAGGTCCTATCTCTCTCCATCTCGCCATCATTGTTTTCAGCAGGGTCAGAATTAAAGCCACTTCCCAGAATTTCTGCTCCATAATAAAGTCCAGTCCAGTCCAACATTCTGCTTGTGGTGCCTGCATAGCCATGAGCCATGGTGGTTAATACTTGTAGATCTAACCCATTTGTTCTCATTGTTAGAAATGTCTTATATTTAAAAGTACATCAAAATCTATATATATAAAAGCCTAAGCGACCGTTATGACCAGTCGAACAAAGGACTGGTCGATTAGTCACTATGATGTGCACTGACCACCAGGGGCCAAACACTTAACACAGGAGCTTCCCCCTGGTGGTCAGTGTGTTCCCACAGCCAACCTCCCATGGCCAGCCAACCTCCCGTGGTCCCTTCACCCAGCCAGCCAACCTCCCATAGTCCCTCCCCCTGGCCAGCCAACCTCCCGCAGTCTCTCCCCCAAGACAGGGCAAGACAGCCCCATATGGCCCTGATCACTGGCCAGGCCGAGGACCCCACCTGTGCATGAATTCCTGCACCAGGCCTCTAGTTTAATTATAATTGTTTTTGCTTATGGACATTTAAGCTGACTTCAATTTTGTGCTCTCAGAAGTGGTGGTATAAGTATTTTATGTTTCTACTGAGTGTGTATACAGGTGTTTTTTTCTAGGAGATGAAGTGATGGGTAAGTGGGTCTTCTCAGTAGTTAGAGGTGTAAGTGGGTCTTCTCGGTAGTTAGAGACTGCCATACTGCTTTTCAAGTGGTTATAACAATTCATTTTTCTACAGTAGGGTATGAGAGCTCCCATTTCAATGTTTACCAATGCTTGGGATTATTAGGCTTTGAAATATTGTTTGTCAATCTTATAGGTGTAAATGGCATTTTAAAAGAATAAAATAGTTTTTTTTATTTACATTCAGGTGAAACTTCTGGGAACTAAACACAAATTTGATTAAAACAAAGTTTATAATAAAGTTAGTTTATTGCTTCTCTACATAACATGATGGAGAAAAAAATCTTCTTTTTTAACACAATGTGAAGTTCCCAGTTATATATAATGCTATTTGCTCACTAACACCAAAACCTACACACACAAAAATAAGCATCTATTTTATATTGAGTAATGAAACAT
>NW_005353467.1:729839-736451 GCF_000412655.1 Myotis brandtii | reverse complement strand
TATAAATCCTTTGTAATTCTTTTCTCTAAAGGTGATTTGAAAGCTCAACTTCATAAAGAATATCTACAAAAACCCTACAGCTAACATCATACTTAATGTGAGAAATAGAATAATCTGGCTATTCTTTAACATGAAGGAGTAAAGGGGAGACTAGATAATATAGGCATGCCATTTATACAGCTTTGCTAGAAAGCTGTAATTTAATTCTCTCCGAGTCTGTTCCCCATTGATCGATGGGGAAAGGGATGGACAAAGGCAGTTCAGATGCCTTTAGTGCCCAAGAAAGTCTGAGTGATGTGGGAAAGTGCTTACCTATCTGCCAATCACACCTGGGATCAGGTAATTGGCCAGAATAGGCATGGCCACTGCAAGGGCACAAAACCTGAACATTTAAACTTCTGAACAAAGGGAGTCCCCTCTCATGGCTCTCGGCCCTCTCCCTTGCTGCAAGCCCGAGCCCTGTTTTGGGGCTCTCAGGCCCTGCATTTGCCCACATGGCTATGGTTAATGGGCTGTTTTTAGCCTGATGCTGAATTAGACTCAGCTACAATGTGGAACACAAGCTCTGGACACTGGTCCTCCTTTTGGCTCAGGGGTGGGCCAAGGGCCATTTGAATATTTATAGCATAATTCACGGGCCACACAAAATTATCAACTTAAAAATTAGCCTGCTATAATTGGTCAAACATTTAATTAACTCACCCCTAGTGCCTTGGCAGGGCCAGACCAGATAATTCTGCAGGCCTCACATGGCCTGCGTGCAGCTGGATGTGCCCCAACCCTGTTTTGGCTCCACTGGAACCCCAGCTGTACCTCTGTCAGGTCTGGGTTAAGGGGCATGGGACTTTGCAACATGAGAAATGCATCTCCATGCCAGTAAAAAGCATTCTTTCTCCCAAGGGAATCTTAGAAAATTGTTTTCCTGAAGATATCACAAGAGCCACCTCACACCCATTTTTGTCAGGGAAATTGGACCCCCTAATGTCTCTGGCAACACTTTGATACTAATAGCAAAAACAAGGCAAGGATGTTCCCTCTAACAACTCCTTTTCAAAACCACACTGGAAGTGTTAATAATGCAATAAGAAGAAAGGAAGAAGGGTATACAAATTGGAAGGAAAGAAATAAAACTGTCTTTATTCACAGACTAGAGGCCCAATACATGAAATTCATGCAAGAGTAGGCCTTCACAGCTGCAGCAGCTGCCTGGATCCCTCTGTTGCAGCTGCAGCTGCGGTGGCTTCCTCAATCCCACGGCTGCAGCCCCGGTTTCGTCCAGAAGGATGTCCGGTCTAATTAGCATATTATGCTTTATTATTATAGATAACATGATCTTTATGTAGACAATCCAAAGAATCAACAACAACAACAAAAAACTCCTGGAACTAAAATTAGCATATTATGCTTTTATTATTATAGATAACATGATCTTCTATGTAGACAATCCAAAGAATCAACAACAACAACAACAACAAAAAACTCCTGGAACTACTAAGGAATGATAGCAATGTTGTAAGCTACAAAGTCAATATACCAAAGTCTGCTGCTTTCCTGTATACAATGAACAAGTGTAATTTGAAATTAAAAACACAATATCATTTACATATTAGTAAGCAACACCCAAATTGAAATAATTAGGTTTAAATCTAACAAAAGTGTATAAGGTAAATATGAGAAAAACTGCAAGTAAAAATCACAGCAAGTTGTTTTATGGATATTAACAAACTAATTCTAATGTTTATTTGGAAGGACAAAAGACTCAGAATGACCAATACAACATTGAAGAAGAAAAGTAAAGTCGGAGTTCTGACAGAAGCTGACTTCAAGACTTACTATAAAAATATTATAGCCCTGGCCAATTTGGCTCAGTGGATTGAGCGTCAGCCTGCGGTCTGAAGGGTCCCAGGTTCAATTCCGGTCAAGGGGACATGCCCGGGTTGCTGGTTTGATCCCCACTAGGGGGGTGTACAGGAGGTAGCCAATCAATGACTCTCTCATCATTGATGTTTCTATTTCTCTCTCCCTTTCCCTTCCTCTCTGAAATCAATAAAAATATATTTTAAAAAATCTTAGGAAAGGTGCTGTCAGATATAAAATAAAAATAAATAGTATTAAAAATACTGTAATCAAGATAGTATGTGATTGGCAAGGGACAAACACATAGATCAATGGAACAAATTAGAAGCACAGAAATAGACAATTGATCTGACAAAGGAGCAAATGCAACACAATGAAGCAAATTTAGTCTTTTCAACAAGTGGTGCCAGAACAACTGGCCATCACATGCAAAGAAAACGAATTTAAATACAGGTCTTTCACTCTAAAAATTAACTCCAAATGCATCACACACCTAAACATGAAACACAAAACTATAAAAGATAACATGGAAGAAAACCTAAATGATCATGGGTAGGGCAATGACCTTTTAGATAAAATATCAAAGGAATGATACATTAAAGAAATAATTGGTAAGCTAAGTTTCATTAAAATTAAGAACCTCTGCTTCGTGAAAGACTGTTCAGAGGAGGAGAAGACAAGTCACATACTGAGGGAAATATTAGTAGCACCACATCTCATAAGGAACTGTTATCCAAAATATACCCAGAACTCTTAAAATTTAGCAATAAGAAAACAAGATTTTAAAAATGAGCTAACGATCTCAACAAACACTTCACCAAAGAAGATATTCTGATGGCAAATAAGCATATAAAAGGTGCTCCACATCTTATGTCAGCAAAGAATTGCAAATTAAAACAGCAATTAGACACCACTGCACATCTATCAGTGTAGTCGACACTCATAACACTGACAACACCAAATGCTGGTGAGACTGTGGAGCAACATGAATTCTTATTCATTGCTGGTGAGATGCAAACTTGTACAGCCACTTTGGAAGACAGCTTGGTAGTACTTACAAAACTAAATATATTCTGATCATATGATTCAGCAACCACACTCCTCAGTATTTACCCAAAGGAGTTGAAAACATTCATATACAAACCTGCACATCAATGTTTATAACAGCTTTATTTATAATTCCAAAATTTGGAAGCAACCAATATGTCCTCCTTTTCACATTTGTATACTTCACCTTTTCCTGAGTGTTGAAAGGGTCTTACACATGCCCAGATGGAGTTTCATGTTGTCCCACAGGTCCATTCCTCCTCAATATTTGTCTCTGTATTTTTCACATCAGATAATTTATACAAATCCCTAATCAAGTTCACTAAATATTCTATTTCAAATATTATTTTAAAATCACTTAATGATTTTTCAGCTATTAAAATTTCCACGTGCTTCTTTTTATAATGGATAGTCTTTGAGATATTTTATTTGTAGAGTTATTGTCGTTAGATTTTTCTTTAATTTTTAAACATTATTTTCTCTTAATATATAATAGCTTAACCCAGTGGTCGGCAAACTGCGGCTCGCAAGCCACATGCAGCTCTTTGGCACCTTGAGTGTGGCTCTTCCTACGCCTTAGGAGTACCCTAATTAAGTTAATAACAATGTACCTACATATATAGTTCAAGTTTAAAAAATTTGGCTCTCAAAAGAAATTTCAATCCTTGTACTGTTGATATTTGGCTCTGTTGACTAATGAGTTTGCCGACCACTGGGCCTTAACCTATAATGCCTTCAAAGCTGGTACCATTTCAAGTTCATTTCTATGGACTGTTTTCTTTCCACCTAAGTATGGGTCACACTTTCCTATTTCTTTGCATGTCATAATTTTCTGTGGTTAAAAATAAATGGAGCTTTGAGATAATATATTGTAGCGATTCTGGATTCTGAAACTTTTTGTCTTGAAGGGGTTTAGTTAGCTTCTCTATTAACTGACCTGGGCTCCTCCCTGAATATGTGTGCCCACTGGTATCTGAATAGCTTAGTGATCAGTTAATAGTGGAGAAAAATGTGTGCTCAAATGTAAGTCCATGTTCAAAATAGAAGGCTGCCACTCTTGGCGATGGATGTGTGTGTGGGAAGAGGGGCACTAACTTCAGGTAATCCTCGGCTCTAGCCCTGACATTTGCTTTCCCTGAGCCCACTTAGGTCTTCTGTGTACATGAGCATGTCAAACTTGCCGCCAGCGGGCCGCATGCCTTGTTTATTTAAACTGGCCGTGTACATGCACAGTGTCCTTGTCTTCCAAAGATGGATATAGAGTTACCTAACCCTGCTGCGGCTCTCTCATTTGCCAGGTATTGCCCTTAAGTTTCTGGCTGTTGTGCCACTCATTGCAACCAGGACTAGTAACTTTAGACTAGTGGAGCTACGGGGTTTCCCATTTTTTCTTACTTATTTGTATTTGATTTTTACTTTCATTGCCATCATCAGTCATGGGTATTACCCTCCACTCCAAAGCATGTTAGCCACCCCTGGCAGCCAAGTGACTAGTCATGGTCAGTCCTTCCCTGGTGAAACTGTTGCAGCTGAGCTGGGAGAGGAAGGATGGAGGAAGTCCCAGGCAAGTAGCCTTGGACTCTCCTAGTTTTACCTAAAGTTTCAGCAGCTGTTCGTGGATAAATACCTCTTGACTTGCTGTTTGCCTTTCATTACTCACCAGAGGCCTGAAAAACTGGTTTTTGACCACTTTGTTTGGCTTTAAACTTGGTTTTTGGGGGGAGAAGTTTTGCAATTATCTTTACCTTAGCCAGAAGTACCACCTGTTTTCAATTACAATACAGCTAAACTTACTAAGTTTTCCTTAATGGTCTATAATTTTATGGGGTTTTTAAAAAAATCTTCTCTTCCCACCTTAGGTGTTAAATATAACCCCTATATTTATTTTAGATTTATACTACTTTGTATACTTAATTAAGTTTCATGAACTTGGAATTGACTATTGTGCACAACATGGTATTTAAGTTCCAATTTTATTTATTTTTTCCTTATGGAGAATTTTCATCTGCTTGCGTATCTCTGGACCAGCTCAGCGTGGACTCTACTTTGCTAACTTTAGAAGTCTTAATACCTGGTAGTATATAATTTTTTGCCTTCTCTTCTATATGGCTATTTTTTACTATGCTCTTGCATATAAGCTTTGGAAACAGTTTGTCAAATCTGTAAAAATCCTGTTGGGCTTTCTAGTGTAATTGCATCATATAGATTATTCTTGGGAAATTTTATATTTCCATAGTAAATATGTTGATTTAAATTGTAATATCAATTTTATAGAATTCTGTAAATCTAGTTGGTGCCTGTATCGGAAGATGCCAATAATTGTTATCGGGAGGGTGCTCTCTGTGTCCATACCTGTTGATAGTGGAAGTGGGCTTCTTGGGGTGCCACGGGAATAAGAATTTCCTGAGGCCCCCACAGAGGATGAGGTATTGCGGAAAGCTTTATTTTTGTGGAATTAAATCCCTAGGCTTCCAAGTCCCATCTCCCTCTGTCCCACCAGGGAAAAAGTTCAATTTTGTCTTCATCAGGGCTAAGATCAGAGCCACTGTGCAGAGCCTCCACCCATATTTGCACAGCCCAGTCCAGCATCTAGCTAGCTTAACTTGTGTTCCCCACTGTGTCCATTGCATGTGGGGTCTGCATGGCTGTGGGCCATGCCTCACCGAGGGCCACATGGCTATGGAGGGAGCAGGGGCAAGTGCAAGTAAGCTGGAGCAAAGCAAGAGGAACAAGAGAGAGAGAACCCTTTGTCTGGGAATTACGTATTTCCAGATTTTGCATGCTTGCAGTGGGTCCTCCCTCCTAGCAGTGATCTTTGTCCCTAGGTTAGACTAATCTTCCCTATGTCACCCCAACTTTACTGTGCGTGTGTCCATTTCCCCCTATGTTGAGCGCCTTCCCCCGCTGATTTGCAGGGAATGGGCCAATGATTCCCAGGGGAGTGTAAAGTTGCAGCTTCCTGGTGAAGCTGCCCAGCTGACCATGCTTATAATGTCTGGTGTTCCCTTTGCTCCTTTCCTATTATCTATACTAATAATAGACAAATATTTAAATTGACCATCCCTCCGCAATGCCCACAGCCAATCGGGAGTGAGTATGCAAATTACCCCGACAAAGATGGCAAGCCTGTGGGCAGTGCACATGTGTGCAGGCACCAAGCAGCCGGGGGCAGGGTGGGACACCCGCCCGCCCAACGCGTACCCGGGGCGACGTGGCAGACATCCCTGGGACCCCACCCGCTCTGAGCCTGTGACCAGCGCGCGCAAGTGTCTGGTCCTGTCAACCCAGCCTGGGGGTGGCTGGAGTTCCCAGTCCTTTTGATTTCTGCAACCCCTGGACCGGAAGCAGAAACCAAGAGCGTGGGGAGCACCAGGAATTGTGGGGATCGTAGTTCTGGTGGCAGCCCCTGGATTGAAAGTGGAAGCCCAGAGTGTGGAGAGCACCAGGAATGCTGGGAATTGTAATTCTGGTGGCAGATGTGTTGCGGGATCTCTTAGACCAGTGATGGCAAACCTATGACACGCGTGTCAGAGGTGACACGCAAACTCATTTTTTTGGTTGATTTTTCTTTGTTAAATGGCATTTAAATATATAAAATAAATATCAAAAATATAAGTCTTTGTTTTACTATGGTTGCAAATATCAAAAAATTTCTATATGTGACACGGCACCAGAGTTAAGTTAGGGTTTTCCAAAATGCTGACACGC
>NW_005353467.1:715544-729341 GCF_000412655.1 Myotis brandtii | reverse complement strand
GAGAGGGCTCCCCTGAGGGCTCCCAGATTGGAGAGGGTGCAGGTCGGGCTGAGGGACCCACTCCCTGTGCACGAATTTCATGCACCAGGCCCCTAGTTACTATTAATAACTAGCTAGTTACAAAGGTAACATAATGCTGGTCTCAATTCTTAATAACAATAATGTCCCTAAGTGAAATTTTATCTGACAGATATTTTAAATTTAATTTTTGTATTTTTAAGTTTGTTTTTATTTTATTTTTAGAATTAGTAGATGTCAATTTTTGAGAGAAAATATAGGTTTTTTTTAATGTGTTAAGGAGAAAACAGATTAAGAGGTAGAGTAATCAGGATCAGTGACTTCGAATAAAATATGACATGTGGTCAAGTCTGGTGCAATGTGGCCATGTTCCCAGGCCAAGAGGATAGACATTTTTGGAGTGCTCATAAAGCAGAAATTTTTAATTAAAAATAATTGATTTCAAATTCTGATTCCCCCACTTATTGTTTTTCCCCTTTATTCTTTAATAGTCATTTTCCTAATAACATGGGCCACTACTCTCCATTTCCAGGATTTTTTTCAGTTTTAGTGAAAAAAAATAATGTGAATTAAAGTCAGTTTGGTTTTACTTAAACCCCTTGGAATTCCATGTCATTGGAAGCCATATCCCTCACCACAATTTCTGCTGAGGCCTTACATTTATAAGCTGAGCAGCTTCTCCTGTATTTAATTTCTACTGTGTTGTCTCTGCTTTGTCCCCACATTACCTAAACATAAAATTGCAATTACATATGAATTTCTGTGCCATTGAGTCATAATTAATTTTATAAAAATTTAAGAGGGTCACAGAGTGCATTTTGCCATTTCTACCAATTCGCTAGTCTCCAAACTCAACTTCAAACTCCAGACCACAAGGACTAACCAAAACCTCAACAGCATTTTGGTGCCAACCAGACCAAGCCAAACCAAACACATAATGGCAAAAAATAAAATAAAATAAATAAAAATAAAAAGACAATCACCTTGGAAAGTATCTGATATTATAAAATAGTGTGTATATATCTCGTACGTGTATAAAATCTAGTATAATACATGTCTAGATACTAGTTCAGTAAATGTTCACTTTCTTCTTTTTTGTTGAGTTCTTATAGCAGAATGGGAATCAACTTTAAAAACCTATCCCCATGTGGATACCTCTTAAGTAAATTTCAAGGGTCATGTCCGGCCACCTTTCTCTTTTCACATACTTTATTTTCATCCTGCTGGGGGCAGCTAGTGGCAATATCTTCGGGTCGCAGAAGTATGAATACCGTCTTTGACCATGTGTTTCTCGTCAGCCATCTTCCTCGGTCTCAGCTACAGGGACTAAAAAGTGAGAACAGCATTCAGGGTTTACTGAGCATAACTACATTTTTAGAGATAGCATTTTGTGGTCTTTGCCTTTCCAACCCATCTGTTCACTATTAGCCCCATTCAAATGAAGTCATCATGTTTGTTCATCATAAACCAATACATGTGGAACAAAGTTTTTAGGGTTTCATCATTCTAATGGGTTTGCTCACCACAGAGAATATCCCTCAGGATGTGTCGATCTTAACCATGTTAACAGCCCTCGGGTTCACTTAGAACCCCCTGCTGTAGCTGACAGGGACCGGGGCCTGCATGCAGCCATGGACTTCTCTTCTTTGACGACACTTAATGGCTGAGCTCCAGTCATACAACAAATAAAAACAGAAAATAATTCTTGCTGCTGGCTTTAAGTTGCAAAACAAATACTTTTTGTGAGTGTCTGCTGTGTCCCCACCACTATGAAATCATTGTTTATAATTTTTACAACAGATTTGTAAGATTGGTCTTGTTAGAGTACATTTTACAGCCGAGGAAATGAAAGCTTTGAGAGATTAAAAAAGTTTCTCAAACTTACACAGCTAATAAACGACAGAGCTAAGATTTAACCCCACCGAAGCCAACTGCCCTTCTGCTCACCATATTACCTGTCATGGGCATATGGTCAAGTGACCCCTTTGCCCGAGGAAGGGGTATGAAGGCCAGGCTCACAGAGCAAGTAAGAGGGCGAGCAGGAACCCAAGCCCTCAGGCTTACAACAAAGTTTCCAAGTTTCTGTGTTACTTACAGAGGTTCGGAAAGGGCTTCAATTTGGGTTAAAACTTCATTATTTACAAGCTGTTTGACTTGGGGCAAGGCACTTTTTTGTCTGAGTATCAAAATTCTCACTTGAAAAATAAGAATGAAAATGAGAATTCTCCATACTTACAAGGATCATTGTCAGAATCCAATTCCTTCCCCATTAAGGTGATAAATACAAATTGCAAGGATGTCAAATACATTTGAAATAAAATGAGATAATACATATTTCACATCTTGGTAAAACCATGAGAATGGTATTATGATACCATTAAAATGAGATAATACATATTTCACATCTTGGTAAAACATGAGAATGGTATCATGGCTGTGTAACCAGTGCATCTGAGGAAGACACAGTGCTGTTAGAGATCGAGGCACTGCTCTTAAAGGGTCTGTGCACAGACTCACTCATTTCAAACCCCAGTTCAGGGTCAGTAGCTCAAAAAGAGCCAAGGACATGAAAGGACAAATTAAATTGACTAAAGTTAGGTGTAAGGCTGGAGGGATAGGGGGCAGGACAACTCTCTCCATGGACAGCAGCACTGGCAGTGTCGTGGTTCCTTTTTTGAGCGCTTTTCCCACAGCCAGCCCAGCGCATGAAGGTGCCAACTCTGTGCTTTCTATTAATCTGGCTAACACTGTTCCCCCTGAGACCCTGCCCCACCCAACTGGCTCATCCAGCCCAGCCTCTCCCAGTGGCTCCTCCATAGAGTTACCTTTGTTAGTTTCTGCTGCAAATTCACTCAGAGGACCACAAACCCCATGCAAGTCATGGATCCCTAGGCTTTTCCTGCAGACTTTTTCAAATGTCTGCAAATATCACAAAAGTGGCAGCTACCATTGGCTCATGGTACAAATGTTCTCAAAGATCCAAACATCCTATACAAGCAGTAGCCAGGCTTGGTGTGCATTGTAGCTCCTGCCAAGCAGTAAGAGGCAAGCCTGGCACAAGGGATGAGCAATCTCAATTTGTATTATAAATCCCAATAGGTGGCCCCAAACCTGGCATAAGGGGCAGCAGTCTTGGCCTGTAATGTAGTGTCCATTAAGCTGCCACAAGCCAAACACAAGTAGGGACTAGCCTCAGCTCACATTGTAGTACCTGCCAAAGGGTTCAAAGCCCAGCATAAGAGTCAGTGAGCCTAATTCACCGTGTAGCCTCTCCTAAGAACCTTCAAGACTAGCATAAGTGGCAACCAATTGCAGATTACTCTGAAGCTCCTACCACATGGCCCCATCCCCAGCACAGGTGGCAGCTGATCTTGGCCTGCACCAGAGTGCTTCCAAGAGTCATCACCCAGTGGATGACTTCAGAATGCAACAGAACACTACCCAAGCAGCTTCATCAACTTCACACCCAAAGGGTGGTATTGGCTGGCATCAGAAGCCTGCTAAAGAGACTCTAAAGCAGTGGTTCTCAACCTTCCTAATGCCACAACCCTTTAATACAGTTCCTCATGTTGTGGTGACCCCCAATTTCATTGTTACAAATTGAACATAATGTTTTATCCAGTATTAATCACAAAAACAATATGTAATTATATATGTGTTTTCCAATGGTCTTAGGCGACCCCTGTGAAAGGGTCGTTCGACCCCCAAAGGGGTCACAACCCACAGGTTGGCGACCCACAGGTTGAGAACCGCTGGTCTAAAGAAACCATTCTCAACACAGCAATCAGAATGCTTCTTTAAAATGTTAATCAAATCAAATACAGTTGGTCTCATTAGTGGTTATGGTCCATAAATTTGCCACAAACCCTGAATTAGAGAAAAAATGTTTCATTTTATAATAATAAAGCCACCAACACAAAAGAATTACAATTCTTAAATTGATGACAAAAATACCTGTAGGATTTGCAGCTGGTTGGAAAAATACAGGTAACTTTATGCTTCGTGTAGGTACTTTTGTCACCCTTGTGCGATTTGCGGATGTGACTAGCACTAACCACTGCACATGTGACTGCTGGCTGACTGGCTCACTCAACTCATGCATGAATCACGCCCGCCTCCCCTGCGTCATGTTTCCTGTCACCGATGTGACTAGCACTAACCACTGCACATGAGACTGCTGGTTGACTGGCTCACTCAACTCGTGCATGAGTCACGCGTGCCTCCCCTGTGCCGCGTTTCCTGTCTCGCAACAGACTAACACCCCCCACTTCTTCTAACGCCACTTCTTCAAAATAGACTCCCCCAGACCGAAAACCTACTTCTGCGCATGGGCCACGAAGTTTCAATCGCACTGTACGTGCGCGCCTGCACGTGGTATTTTGTGGAAGAGCCACACTCAAGGGGCCAAAGAGCCGCATGGGACTCGCGAGCCGCGGTTTGCCGACCACTGCTTTAAGCAAAAGACATAGGGTGGCTAAAAAGATTTAAAAAATAAGACCTGGACAAGAAACACACTTCAGATTAAAGGACAGACTGGAAGGAAATGGATGGATAAAAATATGTTATGCAAGTATAAATTTAAAAGCAAATCAGACAAAATAGACTTTATAACAAAGGCTGTAACAAGAGACAAAGAAGGGCATTTCATAATAATAAAGGGATTTATCTAACAAGAGAATACAACTTTTATAAACATTTATACACATGTATAAAACAAATATTGACATAAATAAATGGAGAAATTGACAGTCATACAATAATCATAAGCACTTTAACACCCTCCATTAACATCAATGGATAGATCATCCAGACAGGAAATCAGTAAGGTAATGGTGGTCTTAAATAACACATAGATTAGATAGACTTAATAGACATTTTTCAAACATTTCACCCAAAAGCAATAGAATATACATTCTTTTCAAGTGCACATGGAACAGTTTCCTGAGTAGACTACATGTTAGGCCACAAAATAAGTCTCAATAAACTTAAGAAGATTGAAATGATATGAAGCATCTTCTCTAATCACAATAATAAAAAAATAAGAATCAATTATAAGAATATAACTGGAAAACACACAAACATGTGGAGACTAAAGCAATGAATGTGTTACTAATGAGATCAAGGAGAAATAAAAAAATATCTTCAGACAAATGAATATAAAAACACAGGGACCCAAAACCTATGAGGCACATCCAAAAAAGTTCTAAGAAGGAAATTCAAAGCACTACAGGCCTACTGCAAGAAGCACGAAAAGCTGTCAAGTAAAAAAATTAACCTTTCATCTAAAAGAACTAGGAAAAAAACAACAATCAAAGCCGAAAGTAGGAGGAAAAAATAATAAAGATCAGAGTGTAAATAAATGAACTAGAGAATAAAAAAATAGAAAAGATAAATAAAACCAAGAGATTATTTTTAGAAAAGATAAATAAAAGTTGATAAAACTTTAGCCAGACAAATTAAGAAAAAATAGACAGAAGGAACAAATAAATAAAATAAGAAATGAAAGAGGAGAAGTGACAACCAGGACCACAGAAATACAAAGGATTATTAGAAAATACTATGAAAAGTTATATGCTAATAAATTGGTCAACCTAGAAGAAATTGATAAATTCCTAGAAACATACAATCTTCCATGACTGAGTCAGGAAGAAACCAAAAACCTGAACAGACTGATAATTACTAACAAAATTAAATCAGTAATCAAAAACTTCCACCAAACAAAAGTATAAGACCAGATGGTTTGAAAGGTGAATTTTACCAAATATTCAAAGAATTACTACCTATTTTTCTTAATCTATCCCAAAAAATTGAAGAAGAGAGAAGACTCCCAAATTCATTTTATGGGGCCAAAATTATCCTGATTCTAAAACCAGACAAAGACACTATAAAAAATTATAGCCTGATATCCCTGATGAACATAGATGCAGAAATCTTCAATAAAATATTTACAAATCAAATTCAACAATATATTAGAAAATATATGCAGAAAAGCAATTGACAAAATCTAACATCCATATATGATAAAAACTCTAAGCAAAGTGAGAATAGAGAGATCATAACTCAAAATAATAAAGGCCATATATGACAAAGCCACAGCCAACATAACATTCTATGGGCAAAAACTAAAAGCATTTCCCATAAGAGCAGGAACAAGACAGGGATGTCCACTTTCACTACTTTTACAACATGGTAGTGGAAGTCCTAGATGCAGCAATGCAACAAGAAGAAGAAATAAAAGGCATCCAAACTGGAAAAAAGGAAGTAAACTGTTATTATTTGCAGATGACGATACTGTACGTAGAAAACCCTACAACCTCCATCAAAAACTACTAGAACTAATAATTTGGTAAAGTAGCAGATACAAAATTAATATTCTGAAATTAGTGGCATTTGTATACACCAATAATGAACTCTCAGAAATAAAAATTAAGAAAACAATCTTATTTACTATTGCAATAAATTTAACGAAGGAGGAAAAAGAAATGTACTCAGAAAAATATAAGATACTGAAGAAAGAAACTGAAGAAAATACAAATAAGTGGAAGCATATACCATGCTTACAGATAAGGAGAATTAACATCATTAAAATGTCCATATTACCCAAAGCAATCTATAGATTAAACACAAGTCCTATTAAAATACCAATGACATATTTCACAGATCTACAATAAAATTCCAAAAATTTATATGGAACCAAAAAACCCCAAACAGCCTCAGCAATCTTGAGAAAGAAGAACAAGTTTTGAGGTGTCATGCTACCTGATATCAAGCTATACTACAAGGTCATTGTAAGCAAAACAGAAAGGTACTGGCATAAGAACAGGCATATAGATTAAGGGAACAGAACAGAGGGACCAGAAATAAACTTACACCTCTTTTGAAAAAGATTAATTGACATACAATGGAGGAAGGACAGTCTCTTAAATAAACGGTGCTGGGAAAATTGGGCAGGAACATACAAAATAAATAAATAAAACTAGGCCACCAATTTACACCAACCACAAGAATAAACTCAAAGTAGACAAAAGATTTAAATGTAACTCACAAAATCATTAAATTCCTAGAAGTAAACATAGGCAATAAAATTTTCCTCTTAAATTAATACTGAGAGGACATAACCTGGTGCCTACATGTGGTCTTCTAGATTACCAGGGACAAATGTGACTATTTTCAAGGTTGGCTTTATAGGTGACTTCCCTGGATCTGCATCACTTATTGTTAAATCAGTGTTTGGTCAGAGGTTATGCTTACATCCCCTGTGCCAATGAGGCTTCTGCCATTTTCCGATGAATTTGTGTATGAAGTGGTAATGTCTGTCTCATGCCTTCATGCCCCACTCTGATGTTTTCCCGGCTGGGTACAGCCTAGCACCTGTGAACAGCCTTGCTAACACCTAAACTTAACCATGATCTCAAAAAGATTTATCTAAACTATTTTACAGATTAGCTCTGTTAAATTTTGGGCTGTTCTGCTTTTTTGCTTGTTGCAATATGTTTCTTGGAGCTACCTGCACCCTCTTAATGGCTCTACACAAAGATCTTATTGTTTTTAATAATACCCTTAGGCATGAAATTCTTCAGCCTCTTTCCAAAACCAATCCCTTTAGGCAGAGATGTGGAGCTACCAGTATCCATCCTTAATTCTGCCTCCAGGAACAATGTTCTGCTGCTCCCAGAGTGATCGTCCTGGTATATGAGTGGTCACTGGTCAGAAACAGTAGCCCTTGGACTTCTAGGAAAAATCGCCCAACCAGCAATCTGGGGCATGGCAATTGGACTCCCATTAATTGTAATTTGCCGTGCCTGGGGTACAGAGTTTGTCCCAGGAGTAGGAGCTGGGTGGGACCTGGAGTGGGAGCTCCAGTCCTCTTAGCCACACCCACCCAGGTTAATGTTGAAAGGGATGAGACAAGCTGGGAATCTTCCCCTCCTAGATGAAGCCAATGCTGTGGACTGGGAGATGGAATCCCCCATCTTCCTGGCTGAACACATCCGGAATAGCACAGCAGAGAGCAGAGCGTCTTTCACATGAAATCAGGGGTAGAATAGAGGTGGGATTGTGGTTCCAGTGTCTCATTCTCTTATTAATCTTACTAAGATTTAGCATACTCGGCCTTTTTCTATTTTCTGTATGCCCTTAGGACAATGTATAGAGATAAAAGTTGTTGTTTTTATAATTTTCATCAGTAAATTGTCACTTTAATGGGAGAGGGTCCACTGAGCTTTTCATACTATTCTGTTAGTTCCAGCTCTTGATA
Organism: Myotis brandtii; assembly: GCF_000412655.1. Classification (NCBI taxonomy): domain Eukaryota; kingdom Metazoa; phylum Chordata; class Mammalia; order Chiroptera; family Vespertilionidae; genus Myotis; species Myotis brandtii. Next base: position 721,066 of record NW_005353467.1, on the reverse strand, counting down.
CATGCATCTTAAGGTCATTGTTTTTTATTATTTAGAAGTCATAATTTTTACATTTGGAGTTTGTAGCCTGACTGTAAATCTCAGAAATATCAAACAATACCCAACAACCAATAGAAGCTAATTTCCATAAAGGTGAAGGAATATTATTGAACCATAATGGAACTCATATTAATTGTGAAGGTGCACTATGGCTTATATACACAACAAAAGTCCTTTTCTGTAAGGGAAAAGAATCCCAAGCTTGCCTCAGGATCAGGTTCCTCCTCAAGCAGAAGGAACAGTTGATACTACAAAAAACAAGGTATCTGTTTCTGGATTGTCATAACCCAACCGCCACCATCCCTGCACAGTCACACACACATGCCTCTGTCTAGTGCAGACAACCACAGCTTGACGGTTTCTGGAAGAGCCTTAGCATCCCTGCGAAGAACTCATACCAGAGAGAGTATATGTGCACATGCACGAAGGGGAGTGGTGGGAAGGTGGTGGTAATCAAAGAAGAAATAGGAAAGAGATCAACTGAAGGACTTGTATGCATGCATATAAGCATAACCAATGGACATAAGACACTGGGGGGTAGGGGAGGCCGGGGTTTTAAGGAAGGGCAGGGGGGGGGGAGAGACATATGTAATACTCTTTGTAATACTTTAAGCAATAAAACAAAACAAAATTTTAAAAAAAAGAAATAGGAAAGTCATCACAGTGTCTCAGAAAATGTTAAACTCCTAAGAGTTAGTCAGGCAGAAGATGTTTGGTACCAGGAAAAATCATGGCTGAAAACATGAGTTAGGAGGAGCAGCAACCACACCTAGAAAAAGGGAACGTGGTCTTGAGCTTGTTGGAAACATCTTTTAGATGCTCCCAGAAATACTTCGGAGGAACACTCAGAAGGCTGTCAATCCACCTCAGTGGCTTGGATGCTGAGTGCTGTGAACTGTTAGTGCTAATGGGACCTCATTGAGACAATTAGGTTGATGGATCTTTTAGAAATTCTGCTGATACATCGGCTTTCTTAAAACACGATAGACCTGTACCCATGCTGTAAACTGAAGACTTTTCTAACTATACCCACCCACACAAAAACAATTTAAATTCTGCTCCTCTCTTTCCAAGACTAAGTGGAAGACATGAGTCCTGGTTGCTTTATTGCCTCGGATTCATTCTTCTTGGCCATGGCACCAGTCACTGTGCTGTGACTATAGCTTACATGGCCTTTGCTAGCACAGCAGGAATTCAGCACTTAGTCACCGGGTATGAAGATTCTCTTCAAGCCCCTTGGACTCAGCAGGAATTTTTTTCTTGGATCAGTGAATAGAAGCACATCAAATGCTATGTTACTGGTGATTCTGGGACTAAAAAATTGAGACATCTAGAGAAGACCTGCAAGACAGAGAAGTTTCATCTTGATGCCAACTTCACTCAACTTCTGATGAATAACAAACAATTGGGGAGGGCTCCTAGGGCCTTGGCAGAACTCAATAGTAAAAAAATGCAATGACCAACTAGTGACAACAGCCTTGGACACAAGAGGGGTCCAGTGGCACCTCTTCTACTTATTTGCTCTACTGATTTAAAATAATCTTCTTGTGTTTCTATCTGGAAATTAGGGAGGTGAGATGATCTGCCAATATAACACTGCTGGTAGGTGGCACCCAAGAATGCTTGCCTCCTAGATTTGTATATCTTCCAGTGATGCCTAAAGAACCTTCAGCAGAGGGGTTAGCACTTCTCATTCAGGGTGTGGCCAAATTCAACCCCAAATGTACAGTGAGAGATGGAGCCCATAGAACCATGCAGACAGTATGGATGAATCACATTAGGTCAAAGCAGGTAGCAACTGAGGTGGGACTCCTGTACCCCACCTGTCAACCCCACTAACTCTTTCCAAATAAATTTCAAAAGTATCAAGTCATTTGAATTAGGTTGTTGAAAAGAGATAATTATTGCAGCCACCAAACTTCCCTGTTTACTCTTCTGCATGGGCCATACCAAGAGGAAGGGCTATTGTCTGGGATTTCGTTTCCAAAATGCTCCTCATGCTTTCCAGTTTGATAACTTTTCCCTCTGATTCTCTAGCCGCTAAAAGCCACCACCTTTCACTCTCACTTCATTATTGCCTTAAATATCCATGCAGGTTGTCAGCAACTTCTTTGGCTTTCATATCTGAGTCAGAAGATGAGACGGCAGAGGCACTGTTTGCCTTGAGGGCTCACTTGATTCATATCTGAGTCAGAAGATGAGACGGCAGAGGCACTTGAGGGCTCACTTGCAGGTTGGAGGCCCTTGTTGTCAGGCATTGTCCATCTTCTGAGATTCCTGGTGCAGTGGCTTGGCCTAATCAGGGGACAGAAGTCAGTGGGGGTGGGAGGGAGGTTTGATGATCCCCAATGTTAGAAACGACATAGAAATCCCCAATGTGAGAGAGTGAAGTTCCGAGGGGAGCTCCACAGTGACCTTGGGAGGAGGTTAGCATCCTTTGTCCCTTCCACAGTCCTGTGTTTGTTATTTCTGTTTATTAAAGTTGTTATAGTAAACCACTTAAAGTGAAAGTGCCTATGGGATATTTTCAGAAAAGGACTAAAAATATAACTTAGGACCCTGAATTTCCCTTCACACACTCACACACTCACACACGCACACACAGTTGCAGCTCCTATTCACACATATTTAAACTTTGACTTCATAGATTGGTCTCTGTAACTAAAACAATGGCCCCAATTTTAAGGGCCAAGGTGGAAGGAAGGGAAGCTACTCAGGGTGAAAGAAGTTACCTATTTTCTCTTTCCCACCTTTTTTCCAGGTATGCCATCATGCTCCTGATTTGCTTTGGTGCCAACCAATGTTGTGACAACAGCTGCTTTCCCAACCCAGCTGCGAGCCTGGTGTAACAGAGCTGACAAGTGGCATAGACAGGACTGAACAGGGGTCTGGGGAAGTGCCTTCCCTTGGAACTGCAGTTAGCTGGAGTGTTTTCTGGGTTTAATTTCAGAGCATCCTGAGTGACAGGTTGCATGTGGGTGCATGTAAGGTGACAAGACCATCAAGGGGTCAAGAGAACCAGTTTGAGCCTAAATGAGATCCTTAGAACCCAAAAGATAGAACCCAAAAGAAAAATGTCTCTTTGTTCTCTGACTAGAACTTACAACATATGTGGTTAGGGCTGTGCTGTGGCTCACAACAGGGACAAATGGTAGAGGCATGGACATCTTACTTTGGGTGTACACCTGGAGAACCAGTGCTCTTCAGGTTTGTTTTAGGCGGGTCTGCCTCTTTGAGGGAACCAAGCCACCAGACTACCTTTTATCCAACCTCCTCACTGTTCTGACATTCCTCAATAGCCCCATATCAATAATACCCATGGCCATGTAGAAGAAGATACACTTTTTAAAATATGTCTTTATTGATCTGAGAGAGAGGAAGGGAGAGAGAAACATCAATGATGAGAGAGAATCATTGACCGCTGCCTCCTGCATGCCCCCTAGTGGGGATCAAGCCCACAGCCCGGGCATGTGCCCCGATCCAGAATTGAATTGTGACCTCCTAGTTCATGGGTCTATGCTCAAACACTGAGCATCTCTGGCCAAAAAAGATACACTTTTAAAGAAGACAGAGCAGAAGAGGAACTAGAAGTGTGAGGAAAACCAAGAAAGCTGTGGGTCTTTCTACAGGGCAGAAGAGGGCAAAAGTCCTCTCTGGAGGGAAAGGGAGGATGTTGACTTACACTGGGAAGCTGTTATGTGCCTGATATTTATCGTTAGTTATTTACTGATGTCTGAGGGGCCGGGGTGCTCAACTGGGGGAGCATTCCAAAGACCAGGAAATCCTACATGTAGACCCTGAGGTAGGGAAGCTCCCAGTTGGCTGAAATCAGTGGAGATGGGATGAAATACATAGTTAAGACCTTTCTTGCTTAATCAGAAAAGATGACATCATCTCAGCACTCCCATGCTAGGTTGCCTGCCTTCCATAGACTGCCCATTTCTCTTCATGTGGATGCTGTCCAGCTCCAGCCCTCAGGGAGCACCTGGACCAAGGCATGGGTGCTCTGGGAATCCTCATTTAAGCTCCTCTTCTTAATCCTCAGCCCAACTGCTAAGCTCTGACAGTCATGAGCACAGGCAGGCTTGAGATGTGTTTATCCCAGGAGGGGAGGCCCTATTCCCACTGTAGCTCTCACTTCCTTGCTGTATCAGAGAGATTGTGCTTTTATAGCCTGGTAGGTATTTATGGCACCTCTGAGAGTTGATTAGGCTCAGCTGGTTCTATTTTACCTTTCAAAAGATACATGGAGTCTTTTGTGTGATTCTTTTAATCCTTTGACCAGGAGACAAAGCAAACTGGAGGGAAAAAATATGGTCCTGGGAAAAAATCAAAGGATGTCTCCAGTGCTATGAAATGCCTTCCTGGCTTTCATGATTCAGTGCACCCTCGGGGATGGCCCTATGGCGCCTCAGTTCCAGAGAGTGAGGAAGGGGCTGCAGGAGGAAAGGGGGGTGAGGGCCTGACATGTGCTCAGGTCCACAGAAAGGCTGAAGGAGAGAACATCTTACATTAGGAACATACAGATCTGTCCTGGCCCTGTGCTTGGGAAATTCTCTAAGACATATCTTCCTTGAAGCCTGGTTCTCCAGGTTCCTACCAGGTTCCTGATTTATCTAGTGAGAAGGCAAGGTTAGTGGTCTGACCTGGGAAAGCTCACCTCTCTAAAGAGAAGTCCTGTGGGCCTCGGATGGGTAGTTCAGTTGGTTAGAGCATCGTCCCCATACAACCAGGTTGCGAGTTCCATCACCAGTCAGGGCACATAAAAGAATTAACAAATGAATGCCTAAGTAAGTGGAACAACGCATCTCTCTCTCCCTCTCCCTCCCTCCTATCTCTTTATTTCAAATCAATAAATTTTTTAAAAGAGGGGTACTATACTAGTAGAAGCAATGTGAAAATATTTGGAGAATCATTAAGTCTAATAATATAGTGGTATTGTAATAATTGTAAATAATTATCACTTTGTGGATATATAACCCTCAAAACAATGTTACAATGTAGGTTAACATTATGTTTACTGTATGAACGAGAAAACTGAGAATCTGAGAAATTAAGTAGCTTGCTTAATATAGTCTTTTTTTCATACCTAGGAAAGCAAGACCTGAAAGCCAAACCATGTAATTTCAAAATGAGAGGCTTCAGCACAATACTGCAGTGCTGCTAATTAATCAAGACCAGTACTTAGTGAGCTATGCAAAGCCCACTGTAAACTATAGTCTTTTTTTCATACCTAGGAAAGCAAGACCTGGAAGCCAAACCATGTAATTTCAAAATGAGAGGCCTCAGCACAATACTGCAGTGCTGCTAATTAATCAAGACGAGTACTTAGTGAGCTATGCAAAGCCCGCTGTAAACTGGGATGCTCTCACCAGGCCAGGGTGCTGGTGCTGGTGCTGGTGCTGGTGCTGGGGCTGGTGCTGGGGCTGGAGCTGGGACTGGGCTGAGGCTGGGGCTGGTGCTGGGGCTGGTGCTGGGGCTGG
>NW_005353467.1:699423-715451 GCF_000412655.1 Myotis brandtii | reverse complement strand
GGGCTGGGGCTGGGGCTGGTGTTGGTGCTGGGGTTGGGCTGGGCTGGGGCTGGGGGTAGGGCTGGTGCTAGTGCTGGTGCTGGATGGCTGTAATGTCTGCTGGCCAGCTGCATGCTGAACTCCAGCTGTGCCCGACCTATGGCCAGACACTGGAAGAGCTCCTACTATTACCTCCTTCTGGGCCCTGGAACTCCTTCAGGCCCTGCTTCCCACTTGCCCTTTGGACTCACTCTTACTTCAGCCCCATCCTGCCGCATCTGAAGCCAGTCTCTCTCTCTCTCTCTCTCTCTCTCTCTAGCCTCTGTTTGAGGGGTGCCCCTAAGTGGCTGGCCTTGAAAGGCTCCTGTTCGGCTCTGCCTGGAGGCAGTGCATTCATGATGGCCACCCCTGCACCAAGCTTCAGCCCAGCTCCTGTCCTAGGCTCCGCCTGACCAGCCTCATCTCTTGGTAGTTCCCAGGGACCTCCATGCACTGCATCACCATGCCTTGGTCTGTACCTTGAGCGTGGCCTCTTCTCCACCTGAAATATTCTCCCTCGAATAGCCCACCTGCTCTTGATTTAATTTCAATTGCTTTTGGTCTCACCTTTAGAACCCATTCATAGCTGGGTTGTTGGTCCTGCACGGGATCCCCCGGTGCCCAGCCTTCACCTCTACCACCCGCCTGCCAGGCTCCACCACGTCACACCAGGACTACGTGGAACCCCCTCTCAGGCAGGCCCAGGTTTCAGTGCGCATCTCTTAGCGCAGCCTGGCACACAGCAGGTGCTCATCGATGACTGTTTAATGAAGGAACCAATAGTAAAAACAGCAGTGACTTCTGCACTCTGCATCCAGCCTAACACCCAACTGGGCTGTCAATCAGCCAAGAGCCACACTTCGTTCATTCCCTGGAGTCATCTCCAGAGGACCAGGGGTCACGCAAAGACAGGGCAGCCTTCTGCTGGCGGGCGCCTGCTGCAGGCTCTCAGACAAGGGGTCCCAGTGCACAGTCTGCAACCAGAGGCTTCTTCTTTAACTTTCTATTTTGAGATAATTACATAGAGTCACAGGAAGTTGAGTAGAATGTATAGGAAAGTCCTGAGTGCCCTGTATCCAACTTCCCCCAATAGAAACACATTGCATCACTACAGTACAATCCCAACCAGGAAACTGACCCTGGGGAGGCCACAACCTCATTCAGATCTCATCAGCTTTGCATGAATTCATTGGTGTGCGCACATGTGTGTTCTACAATTTTATCACATATGTAGATTTGTGTAGCCACCTCCACAATGTTCAGAACTATGTCATCACCACAAGGCTCTCTGTGTCATCTCTCTATCGCCACATGCATCTCTCCCCAGCCCTGACTCCTGGAATCCACTAACTTGTTCTCCATCTGTATAATTTTATTTTAGGAATGTTATGGAAAGCATTTGAGATTGGCTTTTATTACTAAGCAAGTGGTTGTATCAATATTTTGTTCGTTTTTGCTGCTGAGCAGTATTCCACGGCATGAACGGCCCAAGTTTGAGTCCCACAAAGGACATCTGGGTTTGTTTCCCTTTGGTTATTACAAATACAGCTGCTGTAAGCACTCACATGCAGGTTCATTTCTTTGGGATAAACATCCAGGAGTGCAGTTGCTGGATTTTATGATAGTTGCAAGTTTACTGTTTTAAGAAATTCTCAAACTGTTTTCCAGAGTGACTGTATCATTTTATGTTCCCACCAGCATCTCTAGTGTTCATGATCCAGCATCTCCCTATCCTCCCAGCATCTGGCATGGTCACTCCTTTTTCATTTCAGCCACTCTGATAGGTGTGCTGTGATATCTCATCGTGGCTTTCATTTTCATTTTCCTAGAGGCTAATGATGTTGAATATAATTTTGTGTACTTCTCTGCCATCTGTGTTCCTCTTCAGTGAAATGTCCACTCATATCTTTTGCTCATCTACTAACTAGATGATTTTTACTGTTTAATTTTGAGCTTACTTTATATATTTTAGAAACTAGTTCTTTTCTGATATATTGTTTTCAAATCTTTTCTCCCAGTCTGAAATGCATTTTCTCTTCATCTTCACAGGATCTTTATGGAGCAAACTTTGAAGTTTTGGGTGATAGTTTATCATTTGTCCTGTGATGGGTTGTGCTTTCAGTGTCAAATCTAAAAACTCTTCACCTGGCCCGGATCCAGAAAACTTTCTCCTGAGTCCTTTTCCTAACATTTTAATATTTATAGTTTTACCTTTTATATTTAAGTCCACAATCCCTTTTGAGTTAATTTATGTAAAAGGTGTGAGGTTTAGATTGAGATTCATTCTGTTGTTGTTGTTGTTGTTGATCGATGTCCAATTACACGAGCACCGATTATGGAGAAGATTGCCCTTCCTTCACTGAATCGCTTTTGCACCTTTTAAAATAAATCAGGTGGGATCACTGTGGTTATTTCTGGGCTCCTATTAGTCTGTCTCACTGAGCTCTGTGTCTATTCCTCCACCAACCATACTCTCTTGATTACTGACTTATTCTCCTAAAGTTCTTTTTCAAGAAGCTTGTAGTTATTACAGGGTCTGTGCTTTTTCATATAAGTTTTAGAATAAGAAGCTTTGTGTATACAAAATATACTGTTGGGATTTTGTCAGGAATTACATTAAACGTGTACCCCAGTTTTGAGTAGGGCTTTTGTTTTTCTGGTTTTCTTCAAGTTCCTGTCATCTTTTCTTCAGAGACCTGGGGCTGGGGCACAGTGTGGGCAGAAGGAGACAAGCTAATATCCCTCTCGAGGATGCTCCGCCACTACCTCATTCTGTGCTGGGAGTGGGCTGTCAGGGTAGCCCTAGATGCTAAAGGAGGCACCACACATACCTGTCCCCTCTACGGCATCTCTGCACAGCGCAGGCTGCCTGTGCGGGAACGGCATCAGGACCGCTGCTGTCATCAGCGGGGAGGTAGCTTGTGGGAGTGGGCTTCTTGCGATACCCTGAGAAAAAGAAATTTCTGAGGCTCACCCAGGAGGATGAGGTTTTGTAGAAAACTTTATTTCTGTGGAATCAAATCCCTGAGTTTCCAGGGTTCCCTTTCCCTGCATCCCCCCAAGGAAGCAGTGTCGCCGTGGCTGCGGCAGTTAGAATCAGAGCCAGTGGCCAGAGTTTCCGCTCCATGTTAGGGACCGTCCAGTCCAGCGTCAGGCTAGCTTAGTTCGTGTTCCCAGCTGCAATCCATTAGCCACTGCGTGTGGGATCCGCAGGCCACATGACCATGGAGGAAACGCGGGCAAATGCAAGAAGGCAGAAACAAGAGAGCCCACAAGCCGAGAGAGCCAAGAGAGTGAGCTCCTTTGTTTAGGGGATTATTTTTCCCAAGTTCTTGTGGGTTTGCAGTGACCCAGCTGCAATCCATTAGTCCACTGCGTGTGGGATCCGCAGGCCACATGACCATGGAGGAAACGCGGGCAAATGCAAGAAGGCAGAAACAAGAGAGCCCACAAGCCGAGAGAGTGAGCTCCTTTGTTTAAGGGATTATTTTTCCCAAGTTTTTGTGGGTTTGCGGTGGCCCCGCCCATTCTGGCCAATGATCTCTGTTCCCAAGTTTGATTGACAGACACCTTCCCTAGTCACCCCAACTTCACCAGGCATGCATCTTTCTCCCCTGTGTTGGACTCCTTCCCCCTTGGTCTGTGGGGATTGGGCTACTGGTTCCCTGGATAGTGTGAAATTGCAGCTTCCTGGTGAAGCTGCCCAAATGACACACCTAGAATGTCTGGCTTACCCCTTTGCTCCTTTTCTATTATCAATAACTAGCTAATTACAACAGTATCAGCAACAGTATTGCCTTAGATCTGCCTTATCACTCACAATCCTAGACTGGAGTGGGGTCTAAGCCTTTTTTGTCCCTTGCTTCCCTTGAGCAAGAGCAAAACTCTGACCCCTAAGTATGGTATAGAGTCAACAAAGGCACCTAATTGCAGTGGGTCACAGAGATTGGACAATGAGCAAGTCTGCAGCCATCATCACAGTGACATTAAAGGGCCCTTCTCTCATTTTTCTGTCATGGTGTCTATCTGTCTTGTTCCTGTGTGAGCCTAGAGAATAGAATAAGTCAGGTAATACCACCCTATGTGATGATAACACATTAATTCCTAAATGCTCCTGAAGATTTCCTTTTCCTCGCACAAAATTGGATGTGGACCTGGCGGAGTGCTTCTATATGGAGTGACAGCATCTGAAAAACATGATTTTGGAGCTTGCAGAGCAGGGAAGGAAGAGCTGGAGGGTGGAGCTGAAACTTTCTGGGGCTTCAGCTCATAAATGGAGCATGTCACTTGATTTCGGTTCATTGGCCAGACCTAGTCACATGGCCCAGTCTAACTGTTAGAGTCAGGGAAATGCAATCACTGTGAACACCACATCTCTGCCAGTAACAATAAAGACTGAAATTCCTCCTACCTGGAGTCACAGTGAATTTGATTTAAAAGAAAGAAAGCAACCTGACAATTCTCACACACACGTTTTTGGTGACTCAGACCTGTGCTGTTTGTTCTAGTCTGAGCTGCGTTAAGCTGAGGCATGTTGGGTCTCTCCAGTGCATGTATCCACACAACACTCGCTTCAGCGAGTCACGCTGACACTATTGTTTTGCTTTCTCTAAAATGCTCAGAGAGCACAGTTGCCAAGAAGAGGATTAGTCCCACATGAAAGCCCAGAGTCAGATGCTGATTGTTCTGAGGTGTAAATGTCAGGTCCAAACTGCCAGGCTCCTGTCTGCTCTGTCTCATCACCAGGTGCCATTGATATCAGCGGGCCAGTATCTGAACGGCTGTGCATTAAACTCAGTCACTGGGTTGTGACACATAAGTTAGCATTTTTGCAAAAGCCTTCAAGTGCTCATTTAAGGCATGTCTGTCTCTTTGAAGAGCTGGATGCAGTCACCGCAATCTCAGGCAATTATTTAGGGGATGTTGTTTTTTGTTCATTGTCAGCAAAGTTGCTTTTACCTAATCTCCATGGGGATGGTTGTTAGGGCAAATAGAAAAAGGCTGAGGGGAGAAATGAAACTTATAACGCGATGCCTCCCTCAGCCAGAACTCAGAGCGACCATCTGCCTGCACAACTCAATGCCTATTGCCTGGGCTGGTGGGAGGCATTGCATTCCGGAGAGCAAAGATAAACTAAACTACTTCCAATGATCATTTCCAGTTTTTCCAAACATGGGTTTGGAACATACCTCTTTTTTTCTTTTCCTTGAACTTACTTTTCAGTATTCATATTCCTCAGTGCCCAACACAAAGTTTCTGTCTTGGAACTTGTCGCTTTGATGCCGAGGCAGGAAGGAAACAGAGCACTTTCTTGGAGCTCTGCCTCTTCCCCATGACAACCTCTCCTGGATGCGTTTCCTTCGGGGACAGCATCTGAGCGGTATATGCTGCAGGTCTGAAACACAACTGCGTTTAGTAATAACAAGTGGCTGAGCTTATCTGAGGGTCAGCTCTGCACCTGACAGGATCAGACGGGGACTTGCCTCCTCCATTCAAACCTCCAGGGGCCTGGACAGCGGCAGGCAGTGCTCTCGCTCAGGCAGCATCGTTCTCTCTGCGCACATTCTTACCTCAGTGTGACCAAGGTCTCTCCCGCAGGCTGGCTCTGCATTTCTCGATTCTTGAGAGCCCAGCTCTCAAAGCCCAGCAGTCGCACCACAGGAAATGGAGTTAGTGCACTTTCCATCCAGGTTTCAATAGGCCGCAGCCACGGCCAGTGTCTACTGAGATTCTGAAATAAGCAAGGCATGTGTGTGTGCATGTGTATGTATGTATGCATATACGTATGCATGTACATGTGTGTATTCAAATGTGTGTTTATACATATACAGATTTCTCTGTGTGCATGCACACATGTTATTACTAAACGCAGTTGTATTTCAGACCTGCAGCATATGCCACTCAGACGCTGTCCCTGAACGAAACACATCCAAGGAGAGGTTGTCATGGAGAAGCAGCAGAGCTCCAAGAAAGTGCTCTGTTTCCTTCCTGCACACATGTGTGTGTGCAGTTATAAATACACGTGTGTACATATATATGCATGTGTGTGTATATAATGTATGTTTAACAGAAATCAAGTGCTTATTTGGTGTATTTCCTTCTTTCTTTTATGTTTCAAGTCTGTAAAGAATATGTTTCCAATCATGTGTGCAGAAGGCCTTGTGGGGCTCATGAACATACAACTGAGGCAAATGAGTCTGACTGGGAAGGTGTACTGGCATCTAGTGATCAGCTCCTTTTGACCCGAAAGGTCCAACACTCTGTCAATGTAACATAAATCCACGGAGCTCTGTCCCATCCCTAGATCCAGTGCCCACATGCCCACTTTGGGGAAGGAGGCTGCCATGGGAACAGGGACCCCATTTTTGGAGACCTGGAAAGTGTTACCAAGCTTACACTGAAAAAAACATGCAAGTAAATCTTGGGAAAATCTGGAAATCTCTTTGGAGCTCAAGATTTATCTAGCTGCCTTGGATGGGATTTGAATAATCACAACCAATTGTAGGCTGAGGCAGCCTAGTGGTCCATGGGAACTCTGGGGCTGTGTGGAGGTGAAGGGACAGATAAGTCCCACAGCACATTCCCAGTCCTAGGTTTCCAGAGACATAAAAACCATTTCCTTTGAATTGCCTTGGCATATTTGGTCTTTGCAATTGCAAGAATCTGGGCCTACTATTTGTGCAATTGGCCTGGAAATAGAGCCCTCAGCTGCATACCTCATTTCTTACTGGTGTTCATAAATTACACTGCTGTCAGTGCAGCTTTTATTTGTGGGAGCTAACAGGCCGTGGCCAAGAAGAAGCAGAGCAAACCAAACTGTCCATCCGAATCCATTTAGCACCTAATACCGAGAAGTAAAGACACTGAGCGGGGGAAGGAAGATGAGACGCTCCAGTGGAAACTGGTAACCTTAGGAGCCTTGGCAGGAGATCCCCAAATAAATCACCAGGGATCCGAACTTCACACAGAGACGCTTTGGTTTCTGCAAACCTCAGTGGGGAGTGAGATTCAGGGTAGAGAAGCCAGTCAGTCCTCAGGGAATGTGGTAAATCACAGGCATCTTCAACATCCCTCCACAAATCTCCATTCTCTGTCCTACTCAAGTCTCCAGTCCCCAAATCGCTCACCTGTAAACTGGCCGCATACTGCCAAGTCAGAGGGGATCACACAGGGTGACAGTGCTGGGCATCAGGGACCCAGGCAGGCACTCCGCCGCCCTGCTGCTGCCCGTGCTGCTCCAGACTCAGCAGTGGTAGAACCGTTCTCCTTGTGTGAAGCGCAGGCCGCAGAGTCCCCAGCACAGCTGTCTGAGTAGGTGAGAGGATCTCCACTTCTCCTAAAGCACAGAGAATCATACAGCTTTGCACTTAATACAGAAATAGTGATAATAATAGTAGCTCATATTTATAAAATGGTATAGTGTTACCCCTGTGTAACTAAATACTAGTATAAATTGCTTCATTAAATACTCATAAAAACTGTGTGGTTTTTTAGAACCCCTCCCTGAAGTTCCACACAGGCTGTATGGTCTTCAGCTCCAGGGCGTAGCACCAGGTTGGCCCTGCATTACAGCTGTTTTATGAGGAAGCGAACACAAGATGAGTGCTTTCCAGTACCATAGCAGGGACCACACACGTAATTCTGAACTTACTAGTAGCCATATTAAAAAAGTAAAAATAAATGAGTAAAATTAATTTTAATAATATATTTTTATTTAGCCCAATATCTAAAGTGTCATCATTTCAATACTTTGCATTATTTTTTTCTGTACAGAATTTATACTTATACTCATCTCAATTTAGGCACATGTCAAGGGCTGGATGGCCACCTTTGGCGGCTGGGTGCTGTATGCCCCAGCTTAAGCTTCTCTGAACCTTGTGTCCACAGAAAATTTCTAGCTCTCTAGAATTTACTAGTACCAGGATAGAAATCTAAAAGAACTCATATGAAATGTTTTGCTTATTTCTATTAGTTACAACAATAACGGTAACAGCAATTTTCAGTCTATATTATTATAGATACTCTGCTGAGGTCTTCACACGCCAGATCTCAGTGACTCTCCACCAAAACTTGGGAGACAGCCACTGTTATCAGAGCCCTGAGAGCGGGACACGTTGAAGCTTGGAGTAGTTCCATAGATGACTCAGATTATACAGTTAGTACATGGCAAGGCTGCCTCTGAGTCTAGGCCACCTGACTGCAAACTCCCACACAGAGGACAAAGGAAGGTCAGCTCGGGTGACTCCTCAGGTCTTCATGATGTTATGTTATATTTAGGGAAATAGGCTACCAAAAGGATGAGAAACACAGCTCCAGCGTGCACCAAAGAGATGGAAACTTGCTGGCCTAAAAATAATAAAACTGGGAAGAAAAATCTATCTATACTAATAAAAGGGTAATATGCTAATTAGACCAGGAGACCTTCTGGACGACCATCCGGACCTCCTTCCAGACAAAGCTGTGGCTAGGAGGGCAGAGGCAAGGCACCAAGGCTGGGCGTGCCCATCGCAGAGCCCCAGCCGGGTAAGCAGGGCCTCCCGCTGTGCAGCATTGATCACAGAGCCCTGGCAGGGTGGGCAGGGCAGGTAGGGCCTCCCTGTGGACAGTGATTGATTGCAGGGCGGGCAGGGTCTCCATGTGGGCAGAGGTTAATGGTGGAGCCCAGGTCAGGTGGGAAACACCTGCCTCTGCTCTGCCATTGATCCCAGAGCCCCAGTCGGGGATCAAATAGCAATATTAAAATATTTCCTCCAATTAATTCCCTTTAAATGTGCATGAATTTTGTGCACTGGACCACTAGTGTTTATATAATTAAGAGAAAGAGAACTAAAGAGAAACAGGACATTTATTATGAACATACAAATTTTTTCTAGCAGAATGTGGGAGTGAGATGGAAACTTGACAAGATTTGAAGTCAAGAAGCATCGGAATAAAACCTAATTTAAACCATATGACAACTATAAAATTACAAATAACAGTTTATCTCTTTAAACCTCAGTTTCTATACTTAAAAGCTGGGGATAGAAAATTCTTATAAGAAAGAGTTGTTATGAATATCAAATGAGTAAGCATATACAGGAATATTGCTTATGTTTCTACTATCAGCACCAAGTATAGCAAATAGTAAAATTATATAAGTTATTTCTCCACTTGACAGTATTGGCTGAAATTGTGAACAAGTTCAAAAGAAAGTATATGTAATTCACAATTGACAAAATCAGAATGTTTATTAATATATGTATATATAACTTTTTTAAAAGTAGGAGCTAAGAATATATATCCTGTGTAATAAAAGCCTAATATGCAAATCGACTGAATGACGGAATGACTGGTTGCTATGACGCACACTGACCACCAGGGGGCAGACACTCCATGCAGGAGCTGCGCCCAGCCCGCAGGCCCCAGGTCAGCCAAGGTGGGTGCCAGCGAGGGCCCCCCAATCGCCCCGCTGGTTGCCCCACAGATTGGCCCTGATCACTGGCCAGGCCTAGGGACCCTACCTGTGCATGAATTTTGTGCACCGGGCCTCTAGTAAATATGTGTGTGTGTATATATATATTACTTAAAACCATTCCTAACTATTTGAGGGTAACATTACACAAAGAGATTTGAATTGGATGCAATGACTTTTATTTCTATATGATTTGGAAACTGCACCCTCACACACTTTCACTCCCAACTCCCATAACTGTGCATGTACTCATTAAATTAATGCTGCAGTTTTTATATTTTAAGAAACAATGTTTGCCAAAACCTTAGTTATCATTGTGCTGTCTTCATAATTTTGCTTTATTTGCTCACCTATTTACTACAAATATAATATTTTAAATGATTTGTGAATCTATGCTTTTTATTGAGATTTTAGACAAACTACATCTAATATCACTTACATTAAAATAATTGTGAGAACTGTTTTTATAATAAACACGATTTGATGAAATCTGCTACTTGTTTCTTATTTGTTACTTTATTTCTTTTTTCTTGCTTTCTTTTGAATTAATTGTTTTTCAGTTTTATCTCCATTATTAGCTTATTAACTATGCCACCCTTTAATTTTTTCAAAAGAGGTTCTAAGTTTGATAATATGCATCTTTTTTAATTCATTGATTTGAAAGTGAGAGAGAGAGAGAGAGAGAGAGAGAGAGAGAGAGAGAGATATGAGAGATTTGTTATTCCACTTATGCATGAATTACTGGTTGATTCTTGTATGTGCCCTGATCGGTGATCAAACCCGCAACTTTGGCATATTGAACCAACACTCCACCCAACTGAGCTTCCAGCCAGGGCTATAATATGCATCTTTAACTTATTCCAGGTTCCCTTCAAATAATATATCTCTTCATATATAATGTGAAAAAATTTTTTTAACTTATTTTAGAAAGTTTTTCTTATTTTCATTAGTGACAACATACCAGTAACAATAACAGTAACAAAAATGACAATCACAATTTATCCAATTCTTTGTGATTTTTTTGTTCTATACTGTTTATTTTTACACTAGAGACCTGGTGCACGAAATTCATACATGAGCGGGGTCCCTCAGGCTGGCCTGCACCCTCTTGCAATCCAAGACCTCTGGCTCCTAACCACTCACCTGCCTGCCTGCCTCATCACCCCTAACCCCTCTGCCTGCCTGCCTGCCTGATTGCTCCTAACCACTTGCCTGCATCACCCCTAACCACTCACCTTCCTGCCTGATCACCCCTAACCCCTCTACCTGCCTGCCTGATTGTCCTTAACCACCTCTGCCTGCCTGCCTGGTCACCCCTAACCACTCGCCTGCCTGATCTCCCCTAACTGCCTCTGCCTTGGCCCCCACCACCACAGCTTCACCCAGAATGATGTCCGGAAGGTCCTTTGGCTGTCCGGTCTAATTAGCATATTACGCTTTTATTATTATAGATATTTATAAATCCCACAATACACTTAAGAGGACATAATGAATTTAACCCCATTGGGGTTGGGGGGTGCGATCAGGGGTGGGCCGGCTTGGGGGAGGGGCTGTGGGCCTATCATGGTGGGGTGGGCTGATCGGGGGCGGGGCTGGCCAGGGGGAAGGGAGGGAGCATTTGGCCAGCTGATGTCCACTGGCTTCGCCTCCTCCCCCTCTGCAGGCCCTCTCCTCTCCCTGCCAACTCTGTGGTGTTTCCTGGAGGCCTGTGGTCCCTGTCCCTGCCCATGAGGCACCTCTACTCTCTGGGCAGGGCCATCAGAATTCTCAACCCCAGGGACTCAGAACTGCCAGGAAGGGTCCAGGCTCTGTGATCAGGATGGCAGAGTCCAATCAGGGGCAGGCCAGCAGAGGGGAGGGGCCGGGAGGTTGGCCGGCTGGCCCCACCCCCTGATCAGGTGGTTGGCTGGCCACAGTGGGCATCATAGAGACCGGTTGTTAGGTCGTTATGGCCGTTATGGTAGCTGGCTTTTTATATATATAGATTGACTATATTTCCTGTGCTGTACTTTACATACCCATAACTATTTTTGTAACTGGCAACTTGTACTTGTAATCTCATTCACCTTTTTCACCCTTCCCCAAATCCCTCTCCCATCAGGAAAACATCAGTTTGTTTTCTGTATCTATGAGTTGTTTCTGTTTTACTTGTTCCTTTATTTTGCTTTTTAGATTCCACATGTAAATAAATCATATGGTATTTGTCTTTGTCTGACTTCTTTTAAATAGTATAATACCCTCTAGTTTCATTCATGTTATTGCAAATGACAAGATTTCATTCTTTTTATTGCTGAGTAATATTCCATTGTGTATATGTACTGCATCTTTATCCATTTGTCTATGATGGATACATATAGTTTTATATGGCATGAATAATGAGAGTCACTTCATGGATGAATGCATTTTCTTTAACTCATACCCCTTTAAAACTCATTCTAAGCTAAATTAGTTAAACTATTATTTTTATATTCTAGTTAAAATTTATTTTAAAAATAAAAATAAGTACAGGCAGTCCTAGGGTTACGTCGGACTCAACGTACATCATTTCGTGGTTATGTCGCCATCTCCCATTTATTTATAAAAAAAAAAAAGGTTCCATCATTTCGATGTATGTACATATGTGCTTTATGTTTTTTATTATTTATTTACCACAAGTAAAGGTCAGGAATTGTTATCTTTTAAATTTTTTTTTACTGTTTCACTTCATTACTGCTGTTTATGTGCTCCATGTGAGTGACATAGGTGCTTATGTAGATGGGTTCCGACTTACGGTGAAAATCGCGTTGTGCCATAGGAACGGATCTCCAACGTAACCCAAGGTAACTAATTATTGAAATAAAAATATGAATTTGAAATACCAATTAAAATCATCTTGAGGCTCACTAGGGACATAAATATCATACTTTGGGAAACTCTATATGAAAAGCTTTTAGTGGGTGTACATGGAAACAAATTCAGCATTTAACGTCATTGCAGGGTCTAAATCAAATGATCAGATGCTCTCTGAAGTTATTTACTTGGGGAGAATGTTTCTGAAGATCAAGAACAAAGACAGGTGGGGAATGGGATCTGGCCCCTTATTTTTGCTAAAGGAAAGGTTAATGTCCCTCTGAACCTGTTCCCTATTTTATGATGAGTTAGACCGGGTACTTGGGCAAAACGAAGACACAAGGCTAGATATTTCTGTCATTTGTGATTACAGGATAGGCTTCTCCTGTGACAGCAGGTGGTATGAACATAAATGAAACCTCATAGAACCCAAACCTAGACTTTCCAGGAGTGTCTTCTGCATTTCCCATGTGGTCAGTCCGTATCCCTTGGGTTTGCCCTTGGTGTTTTGTAAAGACTTTTTGATGAAACAGCCTGCCTCAGACAGATTTAGAGGGGCCAAGTTCTGAGATTTCTCATAAGTGAAACAATAACATTGGGCCAGCTTCCAGAATAAGGAAAGATCCCAATGATCAGGTGAAGCCAAAAGATATTAGTAGAACGATGCAATCACATATCCCTCTCCACTGGAAATATTCCTTGTCTAGCAAGCTGGATGGTTCTGAGGGAAATTATTAAGCAAGGCTTTCCTATTGTTAAGAGTGCATTTGTATTCTTACATGTGACTTGGATCTCTTTAATATTCAGATGTAACAGTTTGAATAGTATCAGCTTGTGGGGTGGAGTGCGAGAAAGTTAGCTTTAAGCCCCAGGGTGAAATTTAATGCTTTAGGGTTTCACTGATACAAAGCCAAGTTCTCTGTGGTAAGTCAAGGGAAAAACCTATCATCCTGAAAAGTGGTCTCAGAGCTAGAAGAAATATGTGAGTCTAACTCCTCAGTTATTGCTTTAGTCTCTGCAACAAAATCCCCCTAAATATTTCAAGCACAGGGGAGGTAGAGTGATAAACTGCTCACAACATGAACTGTGGAGTCAGGAAGATCTGTTCAGTGTTGCATAATTTACTAACCTTCCTCTCTGAACCTGCTTACTCATTCATTACATGGAAATGGTGTATAGTTCTCTGGGTTATTTTAGGGTTTAAAGTAGAAAGTAAAATACTATATGGCTCATAGGAGATGTCCAAAACATTAGTTCCCTTCCTCTTTTCTGTTCAGTGACAGGGCATTCTCTGCTCTCTGAGGGAACATCTTTTATTTTTGAATAGGGATTAGTTTCCTGTTGCTGCCCTAACAAATTTCCACAAAGTTAGTGTCTCAGACAATATATATTTATTATTTTACTGTCCTGTAGATCAGAGTCTGGTACAAGACTCACCAAACGATAATCAAGATATCAGCAGGCTCTCTGCCTTTTGGAGGAATCATCTCTTTCCTGCTTATTCAATTTGTGGGAGAGTTGTGTTTATTGCAGCTGCAGGACCTCGGTCCCTATTGCGTTGCTGGCTAAACCCTAAAAGTAACCCAAACTCCTAGAGGTAGCTGTACGCCTTGGCTTGTGGCCACCTTCCTCCATCGTCAAAGCCAACATGCTGGTGGGTAGTGTCCTTCTCACGTTCTATCTCTCTGACCCACTTGTCTGCCTCTTTTCCACTTTTAAGGACTCATGCCATTACACTGAGCCCAGCCAGATAATGCAGAATAATCTGTCTCTCTCAAGGTCCATAATCTTAACCAGAGCTTTAATGCCCCGTCTCCCATGTTAGGTGACACATACACCAGTTTCAGGGCATAGGAGTGGAAGTCCTTGGGAAGGGCACTGTTCTGCCTACCACAGATACTCTCTGAGAATTTTATGTACTAATGTTACTTGGGTTATTTGTATTCGTTTGTCACAAGGCAACGTTTTAAAAGCAAAGTTATGTTTAATACAGTTTATTTTGTTGGATCTTCTCTACATTATCAGTGTTCCTCTAAAGTAATAAATTTTATTTTCAGAAGTGTGTTATGCAATGGTGATAACGATAATGATGGTAACTGTCATCAATTGTCCTTTTTATTATGTGTCATGCATGATGGTAACCATCATGTTCGTTTATATGCAACATGTATAATCTAATTCAATCCTGGTAACATCCCCATGAGGCAGGGTGTAATTGTAATTTTATGGATGAGGAAATACCTTAAATATTTACTAAATTGTAGCTGTTATTAACAAAACAGATGAACGCTATTTTAAATAACAGTAAATTCTAAACAGCATCATAAATCATCAGTTTTACCTTCCTAATTGTATAAAATAATAATCCTATATAATAAAGCGGTAATGTGCAAATTGACCATCATGCCCTCACACAAGATGGCCACGCCCATGTGGCCACAAGATGGCCAGCAGGGGAGGGCAGTTGTGGGCCATCAGGCCAGTAGAGGAGGGCAGTTAGGGGCGACCAGGCCAGCAAGGGAGGGTAGCTAGGGGCGACAGGGCCAGCAGGGGAAGGCAGTTAGGGGCGACTGGGCCAGCAGGGGAGGGCAGTTGGGGGTGACCAGGCTGGCAGGGGAGGGCAGTTGGGGGCTACTGGGCGACAGGGGAGCAGTTAGGCATTGATCAGGCTGTCAGGGGAGTGTTAAGGGGTGATCAGGCTGGCAGGCAAAACAGGTTAGGGGCAATCAGGCAGGCAGGCAGGCAAGTGGTTGGGAGCCAGCAGCCCCGGATTATGAGAGGGATGTCTGACTGCTGGTTTAGGCCCTATCCCACAAGGCCTAAACCGGCAGACATCCCTCAAGGGGTCCCAAATTAGAGAGGATGCAGGCTGGGCCAAGGGATATCCCCCCTCCAGTGCATGAATTTCATGCACCAGGCCTCTAGTTAGGAAAATAATAACAAGCATCATTTCTTTTGTGTGTGGGTACAGGAAAAGCACTGATGGACTGGAAAGAGAAAGGATTCGAGGGCCAGGAGATGGAAGTACCAATGGAGTAAATATTGGTCGTGATGGGACCCTGGAATAAAGGCACTTCAGATTTCAGAGAGCACAATTGTTTGTGATGACAGGAGGGTGCGGGCTGGAGGGAGGGAGTCTCTCTCTCTCTCTCTCTCTCTCTCTCTCTCTCTCTCTCTCTCTCCCCCCAGTGCACAAATTTTGTGCACTGGCCCTCTAGTATTCACATAAAATCCTTAGATCTTTCAATAAATAGATAAAATTCTCAAGGCTATACCTGACTTCATTCTTATCTGATAAATGTTGAAGCCTTTAGTCTCTTTTTTGTTTTGGTTATTCTTTAGCATTTTCATAGAAATGTTAGAATCATCATATCAAAATTTGTAATTTAAAGAGAAAACTAAGATTTCAATCTTCTTATTGTATTGAAACTTGTTTTCTAACCTAACATATGGTCTATTATTGCCTTGGTTTGTTTGGATTACTATAATAAAATACTACTGACCAAATAGCTTACAACAACATAAATGTATTTCCTCCAGTTCTGGAGGCTGGGAAGCCCAAGATCAAGGTGCCAGCATGGTCTCATTTTCTGAGAGCCCTCTTCTTGTTTCACAGCTGGTGCCTTCTTACTGAATGCTTACTGCTGAAAGGAGCTAGGCCAGCCGTGGGCAAACTACGGCCCGCGGGCCGGATCCGGCCCGTTTGAAATGAATAAAACTAAAAAAAAAA
>NW_005353467.1:671406-696589 GCF_000412655.1 Myotis brandtii | reverse complement strand
AATATATTTTATTGATTTTTTATAGAGAGGAAGGGAGAGGGATAGAGAGTTAGAAATATTGATGAGAGAGAAACATCGATCAGCTGCCTCCTGCACACTCCCTACTGGGTATGTGCCCGAAACCAAGGTACATGCCCTTGACCAGAATCGAACCCGGCACCCTTGAGTCCATAGGCCGACACTCCATCCACTGAGCCAAACTGGTTAGGGCCATACAAGTTCTTTAGTTGATCTCTTCCCACCCATCTACCCCTGCCTTCCCTCTGAGATTCCACAGTTTGTTCCATGCTTCTATGTCTCTGGATCTATTTTTTTCATCAGCTTATTTTGTTCATTAGATTCCACATATGAGTGATATCATGTGATACTTGTCTTTCTCTGACTGGCTTATTTTGCTTAGCATAATACTCTCCAGGTCCCTCCATGCTGTCTCAAAGGGTAAGAGATCCTTCTTTTTTACTGCTGCATAGTATTCCATGGTGTAAATGTGCTGCAGCTTTTTTAATCCACTCATCTACTGATGGGCACTTAGGCTGTTTCCAGATCTTAGCTATTGTAAATTGCGCTGCTATGAACATAGAGGTACATACATTCTTTCTGATTAGTGTTTCTGGTTTCTTAGGATATATACTTAGAAGTGGGATCACTAGGTCAAATGGCAGTTCCATATTTAATTTTTTGAAGAAACTCCATACTGTTTTCCACAATGGCTGCACCAGTCTGCATTCCCACCAGCAGTATACTAGGGTTCCAATATACTTGTTTATTTATTCTAATGTGTGTCTCTAATTTTTTATTTGAGGATGTAAGTTATTTATATTTAATGTAGTTACTGATAAAGAAGGGATATAAATGCCACTTTGTTATTCATTTTCCATATGTCATCAGTTGTGTTGCTGTTCTTCTACCCTTTGATTAAGGTCTTCTTTTTGGTGAAATAGAAATTTTAGGGTACCTTTTTGAATTCTTCTGTTTTCTTTTACTATATATATTTTAGTATATTCTTAGTTGCTGCTGAAGACATTAATATTAGTATCTTAAATTATAACATCCTTATTTATCATTAATTTTATATCCTTAACTTAAATAGTATATAAAAATTTCTCCAAAAGATCTCTGATTCTTTTCTCTCTTCTCTACTACTATTATTATTCAAATTACATATTTTATATATCTCAAGCCAACCAACACAGGTTTGTTTTTTTAAATTATTGCTTTGTGCAGTTACCTTTAAAAATTGACAGAAGAGTTAGAAACAGAAACACATTTTTACTATCTTCCATAATACCTGTATAGTCATCAGTGTTCTCTATTTTTTATGTATACAGACAGACACTGCATAACATTTTGGTCAACATCAAACCACATATATGATGGGAGCCCCATAAAATTATAGTAAACCTGAATTTCCTCTAAAAAAATGGAAGGGTATGTGGTTCAGGAGTTTTTTTCTCTGATAAGAGAGCAATATCTGCGTGGCTTGACAATAGATTCCTTCTCGCTCTCAGCACCTCCATCTTTAGCACACAGATTTGTGTCCCAGTCAGCCAACGATCTGTTTCAACACAGAGGACCCTGCCCCCCAACACTGCACATTTCAAGTGTGCTATAGCCCTTCCAGATCCTGAACGATGGTCTTCAGAGTACATTGCTGTAAATTATTGTTGAGGACCTACAATGCTGTACATTAGATTCCACATATGACACAGGTCCACAGGAGCTATCTTACCCAGTTTTAAATACCACAGCCACTTCCTTTAAGGCTTTATGTCATAGTATGGAGCCAGCCTGTCCCTCTACTTTGAAACACTTTCAGGTTTTAATAATTAAATCATAGATAAGTTCTATTTCCCCCATAATTTCAATGTGAGAGAGAGTTTTTTGTGCAGACTAGGGTCAATGGCCTAAAACAAATTTCCAAAGTTAAAATTGTGAGTCCTCAGTTTTACATCCTTTCCATGTTAAACAGCATTCTTTATCTTTCCACTTTAAAAAGCTTTTCATTTTCATTTCTGATTCTTACTGATGCTCAAGTTCCTTTTCACTCCCTCCTGACAGTCACTATTACGGTGGTCTATGTCTTACCCGGCCGGTTTCTCTTCAGTGTGTCCAGCTGGTCCAGCCCACATCCCTGTTCATGGAGCAGTGTGGACAGCTTCGATGATCTCCTTTTGAACTTTCAGAAGAGGAAGCAGGGGAGAGCTTGCGGGACAGTGTTTGTAACGTCTGCAGTAGTGGACAGTAATGCCCTGGCTCTTCATATTCACTCATTGGTCACTCACTAACCCAGAGCAACTTCCAGTCCTGCAAACTTCATTCATGGAAAGTACCTTCTGCAGGTATACCATCTTTTATACCATATATTCACTGTACCTTTTCTATGTTTAGATACACAAATACTTACCATTGTGTTACAGTTGCTGTCCAGGTTTGTAGCCTAGGAGCAATAGGCTATACCATAGAGCAGTGATGGCGAACCTATGACACGCATGTCAGAGGTGACACGCGAACTCATTTTTTTTGGTTGATTTTTCTTTGTTAAAGGGCATTTAAATATATAAAATAAATATCAAAAATATAAATCTTTGTTTTACTATGGTTGCAAATATCAAAAAATTTCTATATGTGACACAGCACCAGAGTTAAGTTAGGGTTTTTCAAAATGCTGACACGCCGAGCTCAAAAGGTTTGCCATCACTGCCATAGAGCCTACTGTGTAGTGAGCTACACCATCTACTTCTGTGATGGTGTGATGATGTTTGCACAATGACAAAACCACCTAACAATGCCTTTCTCAGATGTATCCCCATCATTAAGCAGTGCATAACTGTAATTCTTTTTTTATATAATTTCTATATCTTTATTGATATTCTGTATTTGGTGAGACATTGTTGCCATACTTCCTTTAATTCTTTAGGTTCAGTTTTTATTTAATTCTTTGGGGATATTTATACTTGACTTAAAATCTTTTTCAACAAGGTCTATGAGGGGAATTTTATGTAGGCTGCTTTTTTTATATTGTATATGTGACATAGTTACTTGTTTCTTTATATGTCTTGTAATTTTTTTCATTGAAAACTGGACATTTTATATAATACTAGAGGCCTGGTGCATGAAATTCATGCATGGGTGGGAATGTCCCTCAGCCCAGCCTGCACCCTCTCCAATCCAGGACTACTGGCTCCCAACCACTTGCCTTCCTGCCTGCCTGCCTGATTGCCCCTAACCACTTCTGCCTGCCAGCCTGATCACCCCCTAACCACTCCCCTGCCAGCCTGATCCAAGCATAACTGCTCCCCTGGTGGCCTGGTTGCCCCAACTGCCCTCCCCTGACAGCCTGGTCGCCCCTAACTGCCCTCCCCTGCAGGCCTGTTTCCTCCCCAACTGCCCTCCCATGTAGGCCTGGTTGCCCCCAACTGCCCTTCCTTGCAGGTCTGGTCCCTCCCAACTGCCCTCCTCTGTTGGCCTGGTCATCCTTAACTGCCCTCCCCTGCTGGCCATCTTGTGTCCACATGGGGGCGGCCATTTTGTGTGTTGGAGTGATGGTCAATTTGCATATTACCTTTTTATTATTATAGGATGTGGTAACAATTTTTTTCTGATAACAAATTCTTCCACAATTGTTGTTATGGCTGGTTTGTTGTTTGATTTTGTTGTTGTTCTTTTTTTTGTTGTTGCTTATTTATTTAGTAACTTTTATGAATTTAGTGACTAATTCTGTATTTCTTTCCAGGTGTAGCCTCTCTGAGTCTTCAACGATCTTTTTTCTTCTAAGTTCTTGTTTTAATTTTTAGGCCTTGCTTTCTAAAAATTGCACCTGGGTCAGTATAATTTGATGATCAGCAGGTTTTCGGTTTGTTTTGTTTTTGTAACTTCCTTTTTGCCCCCTGCCAAGGCTGTCTGTATAAAAAACATGCTTTAAAACTCCAGGCAGCTAACAAGACAGCCTTAGCTTGCACTTGCACTTGCATTTGCTCAGGGCCTGAAGGTCAGCCAGAGGTGAGTGTCTGTTGCTGCCCGCCCCTTCCCCGATCTACCCTAGTCAGGTACATGGCCTTACATAGAGGCACAGTCTTATATGTCCCCAAGAGCATGTTAACACTTTTAAGTTTCCTATGGGCTGTGTTTTTCTCCAGCATGACCCTTTACATGCTCAGCTGTGCTCTACTTTATCCCCAATGATATCACAGCCATAGGTAGCTGAGATGTTGACAGCAGTTTGCATTGTTTAAATATGAGGGTAGGTCCCCTGCCACTTGCTGAGCTGAGATCCGAGTCAAATCACTTAGCTCCCACACTCTGAACATACTGATTTCCTGGGGAACCGTAAGTCGGGCAAATTTTCCTGCTCTCTCTGGATGGTACATTTAGTTCTTCAGACACTGTCCGATCTCTCCATTGCTAGCATAGCTACCAGCTTTGACTCTCATGTCACTGAGCAGGGCAGGCGAGGGGATGGAAAAGAGAGAGAGAGAGACATTAAGGATGACAGATGTATTGGTTAGCTTTCTAAAAATCTGTTATTTGACATTGGGAAACTGGGGTGTTTAGTTTTTATTAAATATTAAAATATAAAATAACAACATTCATTGTTTGTGGCATATTATACTTCCCCAAGATGGTTACTATATGGTCACCCATCCTCCACGCACTTTTTAGTGCACTGTATCACTGTTCCGTCAAGAGGTGGCAGCTAAGTAGCCTCATCTTCAATCTAAACTGGTCTTAGTGACTCATTTGCAACCATTTGATTGAGGCAGAGTGGACGCTGCGAGCCTTCCGAAGCTGGTTCTACAGAAGACACACTCCAGTATTGCTCCCTATGAGGACATCTCTTAAAACCGTGCTCCCATTCAGTGGGAAGCCCAAGCCTCATGGAGATGCCACATGTAGGCATGTTAGTAGACAGCTGCATCTGAGCCCACCCTCTGAGCGATTTAACTGTAGGTGGAAGTCCTATGAGCAAAGATGCCTTCAAGATTTTTCAACCTCAGCCTCTGAGTCTCCCTAGCTGAGAACTTTCCTCTTGCGCCGTATTTGATTTCCTACCCCACATGTCCTGAGAACATAGTAAGTGGTACTCATTTTATGCTACTAAGTTTAGAGTGGGTCTGTTACACAGTAATAGGTAAACAAAACAATTCACGGTGCTACGAGGTGGGTACTATTTTGACTTTAGAGATTAGTAACTTCAGGCTTTTGATAGTTGATAAAATAATAATGATGAAAAATATTTATTGAACTCTTCTATGTGTTGGGAACTTTATGTAGATTATCTTGTTTAATGCACAGAAAGCTCTATGAAGTAGGTGACTTTTAAGAACCAAACTTTGAATATGAGGGAATTGATAAAAGAGATTAAGTAAATGGCCTAATAATACACAGTGAGTAGTGAGAAAAAATCAGGATTTGAACCCAAAGAGACCTCTCCAGAATTGAGATCTTTAACTATTATACCACAAACACATCCTGCAATTAATTAGTCAAGAAAAGACTTGATATTATGTAGCAGAGCTTGAGCAACAACACAGGTCTGTCCAACTCTATTAATCATATGTGGCATTTTGATTAAGAATAAAGAAAAAGGTGTTAATAAACCTGGACCTGGACATCACAAGAAGACTGAGCAAATGGGTATATTTTTATTTCTTTTTTGCTTGTTTTCCCATATTTCCGAACATTGCAGATTATATCTAAGAAAAAAGAAACCTAGTCATATGACCTAATAAACTGGATAATATCATCAGACTATGTTCAATAACAGTTATCTCTGTAGTATGTTAGGAGGCAAATAGAATAATTTTTTTGTCTACACATGAGTCTTGTGAAATTCAATCAACCTGGTTACAAAAAATAATTGCAAATAATAATTATATCCAACTAGGGGCCCAGTGCACAAATTTGTGCACCTTGAAAGGAACTGTGGGCCATGAGGCTGTGGTAGGCACAGGGGCAGGTCTCGGCCCATCCTCTGCACCCCTGCCCAGCCACTCCTGCCACGGCCCCCAGTCCCCTGTCTGCTGGCAACCCCACTCTCGCTGCCGCTGCTCCCACACACTGACAGTGCTGGCCCTGCTCAAACCCACTGACAACATGGAGCAATTGGGGCCGGCACCAGCAGTGGGTGCGAGCAGTTCCTGCTGCCCCAATTGCCCCTCAGGAGCAGGGGGAGGTGGAAAAGCCCTCAGGGGCGATCAGGGCTTGCAGCCACCACTTGCACCCCTGATAGCGCCGAGCAATCGGGACCAGCGCTGGGCGCTGGCAGTGGGTGCGAGCAGTGGCTCCGGCAACGGCAGTGGGTGCGAGCAGGGCAGGACCGCGGGAGCAAAGAATTTTCAGTAACCGACAGAGACTCGCCCTGGTCTGGTGCCCCCACTCACCTGCTCCACCATCCCACTGCTGCCGATGCCCGCCATTTTCCGCACTTGCCCCCTGGTGGTCATCACACATCATAGCAACCAGTTATTCGGTTGTTTGGTTGTTCTGGTTGTTCCACCATTCGGTCTATTTGCATATTAGCCTTTTATTATATAGGATAGGTTAAAGTTCTTGCTACATGTTAAAAGTTTCTTTCTTAACTTGAAACTTTATGAAGAAAAGAAAAAACTATTACTACTAAGTGTAATCAATAAAATTAACCAAAAAAAAAAAACAAAAAAAAACCTAAGAGACAATGCAAGTAATTATAACCAGAAAAGAAAGTGGAAAAATTACTGCTGATCTTATAGAAAGAAAAAAATGATTATAAGAGAATGCTATGAACAATTGTACATCAACAAATTAAATAACCTAGATGAAATAGGAAAATTACTAAAAACACACAACTAATAAAAGAGACTCAAAAAGAAATAGAATATAAAAATAGTCCTAAAACAAATAAAAGCTTAAATTAATAGTCAAATCCTCCCCAAAATGAAAAGTCTAGGATGAGATGGACTCACTAGTGAATTCTACCAAACATTTAAAGAACTAACACTGATTCTTGTAAAAATCTTTCAAAAATTAAAGAGGAGGAACACTTCCTACTTTATTCTATGAAGCCAGAAATACCCTGATACTAAATATATCACAAGAAAGGAAAATTAAAGACCAGTCAATAGCTCTTATGAATACTGGTATAGATGCAAAAATCCTCAATTAAATACTAGCAAACTGAATATATAAGAATAAAAATAATATTATACACAATTACCAAATGAGTAATTTATTTCCTGTATACAAGTTTGGTTGAACATAAAAATGTTAATTAATGTAATATATCACACTTAGTAAATACGAAAATAAAGAAAACAAACAAAAAACTGATCATTTTAATTAAAATTTTAAAAATTTGACAAATTCCAACATCCTTTCATGAAAAGAACACTCCTAACATTAGGGATACAATAATACTCCCTTGACTAGATAAATGGCTGCCGGCCGCCATCTTGGCTGACAGTTAATTTGCATATACTCACTGATTAGCCAATGAAAAGGGTAGCAGTCGTACGCTAATTACCATGTTTCTCTTTTATTAGTGTAGATAGGTTAAAGTTCTTGCTGCATGTTAAAAGTTTCTTTCTTAACTTGAAACTTTATGAAGAAAAGAAAAAACTATTACTACTAAGTGTAATCAATAAAATTAACCAAAAAAAAAAAACAAAAAAAAACCTAAGAGACAATGCAAGTAATTATAACCAGAAAAGAAAGTGGAAAAATTACTGCTGATCTTATAGAAAGAAAAAATGATTATAAGAGAATGCTATGAACAATTGTACATTAACAAATTAAATAACCTAGATGAAATAGGAAAATTACTAAAAACACACAACTAATAAAAGAGACTCAAAAAGAAATAGAATATAAAAATAGTCCTAAAACAAATAAGAGCTTAAATTAATAGTCAAATCCTCTCCAAAATGAAAAGTCTAGGATGAGATGGCCTCACTAGTGAATTCTACCAAACATTTAAATAACTAACACTGATTCTTGTAAAAATCTTTCAAAAATTAAAGAGGAGGAACACTTCCTACTTTATTCTATGAAGCCAGAAATACCCTGATACTAAATATATCACAAGAAAGGAAAATTAAAGACCAGTCAATAGCTCTTATGAATACTGGTATAGATGCAAAAATCCTCAATTAAATACTAGCAAACTGAATATATAAGAATAAAAATAATATTATACACAATTACCAAATGAGTAATTTATTTCCTGTATACAAGTTTGGTTGAACATAAAAATGTTAATTAATGTAATATATCACACTTAGTAAATACGAAAATAAAGAAAACAAACAAAAAACTGATCATTTTAATTAAAATTTTAAAAATTTGACAAATTCCAACATCCTTTCATGAAAAGAACACTCCTAACATTAGGGATACAATAATACTCCCTTGACTAGATAAACGCCATTAATGAAACTCACAGTCAATATCATACTTAACTGGGAAAAGCTGAAAATTTTATCTCTATGATCAGGAACAAGAACAGGATGCCCACTTTCACTGTGGCTTTTAACAGTTGGAAGCAAAGTATGTATAGCCAGCACAGTTGTGCAAAACAAACAAAAAAAAGAAAGAAAGAAATGAAAAGCATCCAATTGGAAAGGAAAAAGTAGCACCATCTCTACCTGAAGATGGCATGATTCTACTTCTAGAAATTCACAATAATCACAAAAACCTTACTAGAGGTAATAATACAACTCAGCAAAGTTGCAGGTTGCAGGATCAACATATAAAATAAACAGAAATGAACACGCCAAAAAGAAACTAAGAAAAAAGGCAACTTACAATAGTATAAAAAATAATTCAATATTTTGGAATACATTTAACAAA
Source organism: Myotis brandtii (assembly GCF_000412655.1). Classification (NCBI taxonomy): domain Eukaryota; kingdom Metazoa; phylum Chordata; class Mammalia; order Chiroptera; family Vespertilionidae; genus Myotis; species Myotis brandtii. The sequence continues at coordinate 687,766 of NW_005353467.1, read as the reverse complement.
ATAGCCCAAAATTTACACTCTGAAAACTACAAAATTTTGCTGACAAAAATTAAAGAAGACTTAAATGAATAGAATGAAATCTTATGTTCATGTATCAGAAGAGTTACTATTGTTAAGATGGCAATGCTACCCAAAGCAATCTACACACAGTAAAATCTGTGTCAAATTTTCTATGGCTTTTTTTCTAGAAATAGAAAAGTAAGTACTCAAATTCATATAAAATTGCAAGGGCCCTTCATAGTCAAAATAATATTTTAAAAGAACTAAGTTAGAGGACTCATATTTCCTGATTTTAAAACTTATTACAAAACTATAGTAATGAAAACAATGTGGTAATAACCTAAAATATATAGACACATAGACCAAAAGAACAGAATAGACAGTCCAGATATAAACATATAAATATATTGTCAATTGGTTATCTTTTAACTGAGAAAAGAATAGTCTATTTCAACTAATGGTGCTGGGACAACTGGATAGCTACTTATAAAAGAATGAAATTGGATGCTTACCTTACATCATATAAAAATTAATTCAAATGCATCAGGGCCCTAAATATAAGAGCTAAAACCATATAACTCTTAGAAAAAATAGGGGTAAGTATTTATGACATTGAAATTGGCAATAAATTCCTTGATATGACAAAAAAACACATAACTAAAGAAAAAAATAGATAAATCGGACTTTATTGAAATTTTAAAACCCTTTTTCCATCAAAGGACATTATCAAGAAAGATAAACTACAGGATGGGGAAAATATTTGGAATTCTAAGCCTAGAGTCCAGAATACATAAAGAACTTTTACAATTCATCAGAAAAACATCAGAACATCAGAAGGATTGCTGGAAAACTTCAAAACACTTGTAGATTAAACAGACCTATAAATAACATATGGGTCAAAGAAGAAATCTTAAGAAAAAATTTTAAATATTTTGAACTAAATGAAAATAAATAGAATAAACACAATTTGTGGGATGCAACAAAACTAATGTTTACGAAGAACTTTATAACATTGAAAGCATTACATTAGAAAAGAATAAAGGTCTACATTTAATTATCTAACTTTCCAACTGAGGAAACTAGAAAAATAAGAATAAATTTAATTCAAAGTATGTAAAAGAAAAAATTAAAATGAAAGCACAAGGGGATCCAAGATGTTACACTAACCTCCTCCAGGACAAAACTGAAATTACACTAAAATACACAACAATCAACTGAACAACCACCTGAAAACTAGCTAAAGAGAAGTCTTATAACAAAAGGTTTACAGAAGAAGCCACGTCGAGACTAGTATCAAGGGTGGAGATGCAAAAAGGGCTGGCCCCGCTCCTATGGATGACGGCTGAGATTCTCAGCTGCAAAGGCTCCCCCCAGAAAAGTGAAGGGTCTCAACCTAAAGCCAGGCTCCCCAACCCAGAGCACCAGAGCCAGGAAGAGGTGCCCACACAACACTTGGCTATTAACATCAGTGGGAATTCTGTCCACCAGGGAGAGACAAGAGCCTTTTTCAAAAGCCAATGCTCAAAATCTCAATTGCAGCCCTCACCCTGGGTTTTGGGAGAGGGAGGGAAGAGCAGACTAGAGTCTATGAGGAAAAACTAGAGTTTGTGGCTCTGGAGAAATAGCTGAAGGAACAGTTGCCAGGATCCCTGTGCAGAGTCCTTCTTTCACATAGCAGACATTTTTTCTTGGGTGGTGCACTCCCCTTCATACAACATCAGCCTGGGGAAATAAAATAGCCTCAGACTCTGTGGCCCTACCTTGCAGAGCTAGCACCCTGCTGAGGACTCAGCTGCCTGGGCTGAGGTGTAGAGGTATGGCCTGACCCAGGAGTTGTCAGTGACTGAGCTGTGTAGTTTCAGGGTTGGATCCATTCCCCCCCTTCCCACATTCCCATGAACCTGACTGGTGCCACCCCATCAAGGGAGATCTGCTAGCCCTACCCTCCAGACTGTCAGGGACCCCACACTCCCAATTACTGGTGGCCTTACCCTGCCGAGGTCCAGGCAGAATCTAGACTGAGTTGTGTGGCTGTAAGACAAGGGCCACTCCCTCCCTTCTCCTAAGCCAGACTGGCACCATCCTCTCACCAGAGATCCACTAGCCCCATTCTCCTGAATTTCAGTGAGCCCACCCTGATGAGATAAAGCTCCAGGCCAAATCTGGGTCACACTGAGTTGTGTGGCTCCAGAACAGGAGCAATTTTTCCCACACACACAGAACAGGTGTAGTGCCTTCCCTTCGCATGATCAAGTCTTCATCTGTTTAGGCCTGATGACCATCCTCTCACCAGAGATCCACTAGCCCCATTCTCCTGAATTTCAGTGAGCCCACCCTGATGAGATAAAGCTCCAGGCCAAATCTGGGTCACACTGAGTTGTGTGGCTCCAGAACAGGAGCAATTTTTCCCACACACACATAACAGGTGTAGTGCCTTCCCTTCGCATGATCAAGTCTTCATCTTTTTAGGCCTGATAAACTCTGCTGGCCTCACCATGATGACTCCCTGAGATTCCACCTCACCACAAATGTGAGTGAGCACCCAGTGGGTGGCAGCTAGACTTGGTATAGCCAGGGACTTTTGCTGAGTGGCCTAAAACCCAGTACTGGCACCAAGTTTGAACCTATATGAATCTGGTGAACACCACTAGCCCCTACCTGGTGACTCACTGAGAACCTACTTTATGTAACACGAGGACCACAAGAGACTCTTTCCGTGACTGAGCCTAACAGGCAGCCAGCAGGTGGAGAGAAGTAAAAGGCAGATCACAAGGTATATTTGGGCATTTGGTGAGCTGTCCACAGGCCTAGTGCTGGTAAAAGCCAGTATTGGTGCATAGCTTGGTCCTTCTTGTGTACACCCAGACCCAGCAGAGGTAGCCACAAACTATGGATGACTTGGTAGCTCCAAATAGGTTGCCCATGGCCAGTCCCAGGCAGTGTCTCATATGGGCCTGCACCAGAGTCCCTCCCAAGAGGCCTTAGGACCAACAGACCCAGTGGCAAGTTTTAGACAATATGAGAGCAAAATCTAATTAGCTTTACAAGTGGCATATTGAAAGGAAGATCTCAGCAGGCACCAGAATCTCCTGAGGTGAATTCCACTTCATGCACTTGGGTGGTGCACTCCCCTTCATACAACATCAGCCTGGGGAAATAAAATAGCCTCAGACTCTGTGGCCCTACCTTGCAGAGCTAGCACCCTGCTGAGGACTCAGCTGCCTGGGTTGAGGTGTAGAGGTATGGCCTGACCCAGCAGTTGTCAGTGACTGAGTTGTGTAGTTTCAGGGTTGGATCCATTCCCCCCCTCCCACAGTGGATCCATTCCCCCACCCAGCAGCTCCTACACAGTGGTTAGGGTTGATCCCCAGAGTCAGCCAACCTGAAGATAGACCCTATGTAGTAATGGGCCAATAGCAATCAAGACTCAATTACAACAGGAGGTTACATAAACCAAAGAAGGAACATTCCTGGGGGGACCAGCTCAGGTGGTCAAGGAGACTGTGGATCCTACAGTATACCAAATACCCTACCTGTTTTGGCTGCCTTCTTGTGCTTGTTTCAATGTATATATCAGATCTACCTAATACATTAAAACAAGCACAAGGAGGCAGCCAAAGTAGGGAGATAAATAAATATGCCCCAAATAAAAGAACAGGAAAAATCAACAGTAAAAGAACTAAATTAAATGCAGGCAAGCAATTTTTTAGATATAGAGTTCAAAATAATGATTATAAGCAGGCTAAAAAAACATTGTTGGAATTAAAACAGCATGAAAAAGGACATAGAAACCACAAAAAGAACCAGTCAGAAATGAAGAATACAATATCTGAAACAAAGAATACACTAAAATGAATAAACAGTAGGTTGGATGAAGCAGAGGACTAAAGTAAGTAATTTGGAAGACAAGGAAGCAGAAAAGACTGTATCAGAGCAGCAAAAGGAAAAATAAATTTAATGAGGTTAGTTAAAGGGATCTTTGGGACATGAAGCTTAACATCCACATCATAGGTACCAGAAGAAGAAGAGAGAGAGAGCAAGGGATTAAGAACATATATGAAAAAAATGACAGAAAACTTCCCTAACCTGGTTAAGGAAAAAGACATACAAGCTAAGAAGTGCAGAGAGTCTCAACCAAGATGAACCCAAAGAGGCCCACACTAAAACACATTGTAATTAAAAATTCAAAGGTAAATGACAAAAAAGGAATCTTAAAAGCAGCAAGAGAAAGACAGTACCTAAAAGGGAGCTCCCATAAGACTATCAGTTGATTTTTCATCAAAGATATTTCAAACCAAAAGGGATTGGCATGAAATAAAGTGATGAAGAAACAAGGAACTACACCAGGCTACTTTCTCCAGCAAGGCTATCATTCAAAACTGAAAGAGAAATAAAGAGTTTCACAGACAATAAAAATCTAAAGGAGTTTGTTACCACCAAGCTGGTATTACAAGAAATGTTAAAGAGATTTCTTTAAAAAGAAGAAGAAATATACCGTTGGTATTTTAATGGGGAGTTCATTGAATCTATAGATTGCATTGAGTAGTATGGATATTTTAATGATGTTGATTCTACCAATCCATGAACATGGTATGTTCTTCCATCTGTTTATGTCTTGCTCTATCTCTTTTTTCAGTGTCTTGTAGTTTTCTGAGTACAGGTCTTTTACCTCCTTAGTTAAGTTTATTCCTAGGTGTCTTAATTTTTTTGGTGCGATGGTAAATGGGATTTTTTTTTAATCCCTCTTTCTGTAAGTTCACTACTGGTGTATAAAAGTGCCATAGATTTCTTGGCATTAATTTTGTATCCTGCTACATTGCCGAACTCATTTATTAAATCTAATAGTTTTTTGATGGAGTCTTTAGGGTTTTTTATGTACTATATCATGTCATCTGCGAATAATGAGAGTTTTATGTCTTCTTTTCCAATTTGGATACCTTTTATTTCTTCTTGTTGTCTAATTGCTATGGCTAATACTTCCAGTACTATGTTGAACAGGAGTAGTGAAAGTGGCCATCCCTGTCTCATTCCTGTTCTTAGGTGAAATGGTTTTAGTTTTTGCCCATTGAGTATGATGTTGGCTTTAGGTTTGTCATATAAGGCTTTTATTATGTTAAGGTATGATTCCTCTATTCCCATTTTGCTAAGGGTTTTTATCAATAAAGGGTGTTGAATTTTGTCAAATGCTTTTTCTGCATTAATTGATATGACCATGTGATTTTTATCTCTCAATTTGTATATGTGATGTATCACACTTATTGATTTGTGGATATTGTTCCATCCTTGCATCCCCAGGATAAATCCTACTTGGTCATGGTGTATGATCTTTCTGATGTACTGCTAGATCCAATTTGCTAGAATTTTGTTGAGGATTTTGGCATCTATGTTCATGAGGGATATTGGCCTGTAATTCTTTTTCATTGTGTTGTCTTTATCTGGTTTTCATATTAGGATAATGCTGGCTTCATAGAATGAGCTTGGAAGTGTTCCTTCCTCTTTAATTTTTTGGAATAGTCTGAGGAGGATAGGTTTTAGTTCTTCTTTGAATGTTTGGTAAAACCCTCCTATGAAGTTGTCTGGCCCCATGCTTTTGTTTGCTGGAAGCTTTTTGATGACTGCTTCAATTTTCTCCATAATTATTGGCCTATTTAGATTTTTAGATTCTTCCTGATTAAGTTTTGGAAGGTTGTATTTTTCTAGAAATATGTCCATTTCATCTAGGTTGTCTAGTTTGTTGGACAAGAGTTGTTCATAGCATTTTTTTTAACAATCCTTTGTATTTCTGTGGGGTCTGTTGTTATTTCACCTTATGTCATTTATTTCTGCTCTGATCTTTATTATCTCCTTCCTTCTGCTCACTCTGGGCTTTTCTTGTAATTCTCTTTCTAATTCTTTTAAGTTGTAGAGTTAGATGATTTATTATAAACAGAGGAGCATAATTAAAAGAAGAAAATGGCCGTAACCGGTTTGGATCAGTGGATAGAGCATCGGCCTGCGTACTGAGGGGTCCCGGGTTCGATTCCGGTCAAGGGCATGTACCTTGGTTGCGGGCACATCTCCAGTAGGAAGTGTGCGGGAGGCAGCTGATCGATGTTTCTCTCTCATCGATGTTTCTCTCTATCTCTCCCTTCCTTTCTGTAAAAAATCAATGAAAAATATATTTTAAAAAAAAGAAGAAAATGGCTATAAATACATATCTACCAATAATCACATTAAATATAAATGGCTTAAATACTTTGATATGACATATAGTAGCTGAATGGATGAGAAAAGAAAAAAAAAAGACCTATATCTATGCTGTCTTCAAGAGATGCACTTCAGAACAAGAAACACACAGATTAAAAGTAAAGGGATGAAAAAAATATTTCATGCAAATGGAAATGAAAAAACAATAAGCTGGTGGAGCAATACTTATATCTGAAAAAAATAAACTTCAAAATGAAATCTATAGTAAAATACAAAGAAGGACACTACATAATGATAAAGAGAGCTATTCAACAGAGAATAAAACCCTGGTAAACATTTATACATTCAACATAAGAACATCAAAAAATATAAAACAAATCTTGATGGACATAAAGGGAGAGATTGGCAGTAATAATTATGTAAGGAAATTGACTTCAATGATTAGAACTTCTAAACAAAAATACAACAAGGAAACAGCAGCCATAAATGACATACTAGATCAGATGGAATTAATTGGTATCTTGAGAGCATTTCACCCCAAATATGCAGAATATACATTCTTTTCAAGAGCTCATGGAACATTTTTCTAGCATAGACCACATGTTAGGCCACAAAATAAGTCTCAATAAATTTAAGAAGGTTGAAATCAAATGGAGCATTTTCTCTGACTATAAAGATATTAAACTAGAAATCAATCAAAAGAAGAAAACTGAAGCCCTGGCCAGTATTGCTCAGTGGTTGGAGTACAAGCCCCTTATCTGAAGGGTCACAGTTTTGATTTCCAGTCAAGGGCACAAACTTGGGTGGCATGTTTGATCCCTAGCCCAGGAAGGGTACATACAGAAGACAACCAATCGATGTGTCTCTTACCTTTTTCAACAGATGTATGGACATGGAGAGTATTATTCCAGTCAGAGGGAGACAAGTATCATATCATTTCACTTATATGTGGAATCTAATGAACAGGGAAAAAAAGCATGCAAAGATATGGAAACAGACTCATAGATACAGAGAACAGATTGGCAACTGTCAGAGGGGAGGAGGCATGGGTGGCTGGGTGAAAAGGGTGAAAATGGAAAAGATTAAGCAATAAAAGAAACTCATAGACACAGACAACAGTATGGTGAATCACAAAGGGAAACGGGGATGTGAGAGGTAGAAGAGAGACAAGGGGGATAAATGGAGATGAAAGAACACTAGACTTTAGGTGGTGAACACAGAATACAATATACACCAAAATCCTATATAATTTTATTAGCTAATATAAACCCAATAAATTCAATAACTTTGAAAATTAAAGCCCAAATCAATGCAGCTGAAAATAGGAAGCCAATAAGATATAAAGAATAAATCAATAAGATCAAAGGCTAAGAATAATAATAAAATGAATAAACTTCTTGCCAGTATAATTTTAAAAATTAGAGAAGACACAAAGTACTAATCTTAGAAATGAAAGAGAGGACATTAATACATATCCCATGGAAATTATAAGTATAATAGAGGTATAATACTATGAACAACTCTATGCCTGCACACTCTACAACCTACGTGAAATGGACAAATTTCTCCAAAGACACAATCAGCCAAAATTCACACAAGAAACAGACAACCTGAATAAGCCTATATCTATTAAATAAATTAAATTAGTAACCTGCAAAAAGAGAAAACACCAGGTCTAAATGGGTCACAGGTATATTCTACTAAACATTTAAGGAAGAAATTATACTGATTTTCTGCAACCTTTTTCAGAAGATAACAGCAGAGAAAATACTTCTGGGCTCATTCTATGAGGCCAGAATCCTCTAATACCAAAATTAGGTGAAGACATTATAAGAAAAAAGACTGGACCAATATCTCTCATGAACATAGATGCAAAAAATCCTCAACAACTCAGTAACAAAAATGCAAACAACCCATTTAAAAATGGGAAAAGGACTTTAACAGACATTTCTCGCAAAAAGATATGTAAATGGGCCATAAGCACATGTAAAGATGTGCAGTATCATTAACCATTAGAAAAATGCAAATCCAAACCACAATGACATACCACTCAGCACAAACTGAGTTGCCAGTGATAAAAAGGAATGACAATAAGTATTAGTGAGGATGTGGAGAAATTGGGATACTCATATTTTGGTGGTAGGAGTGTAAATGGTTCAGTGACTGTGGGAAGCAGTTTGGCAATTCTTCAAAATTTTAAACATAGAATTTCCATAAGACCCAGCAATTCCATTCTTAGGCATATCCTCAAAAATTAATAGTTATTCAAGCAAACACATGTATAAGAATGTTCAGAGCAGCACTATTCACAATAGCCAAGAGATGGAAACAACATAAATGCTCATCAACAAATTATTTTTAAAAATATATCTCACAGTTTTTTAATTATATAAAATATATAAATATCATTTGGCCACAAATGGAAATATCCTTTATAATAAAAGCTTAATATGCTAAGTGTCTGGTCATCCGGTGACTGGTCGATTGTTCAACCAATCAAAGCATAATATGCTAATGATATGCAAAAATCATAATTAAAATTTCAATCGACATTTTCCCAAAAAGCAAGTCTGTGGAGGCCTCAGATGCAACTAACAAATGGTAGGACTAGAGAACTAATATTTGAGTACCTGTCTTTATTACCATTACTAGAGGCCCAGTGCACAAAAATTTGTGCACTCAGGGGGGGTCCCTCAGCCCGGCCTATGCCCTCTTGCAATCTGGGACACCTCAGGGGATGTCAGAGAGCCAGTTTCAGCCCTATCCCCTAGTCCACTTCCCTCGGGAGGGCGCCAGATGCAGGGCTCATGGCTGCCGAGTGCTGCTGTGGCGGCAGGAGCCTCTCCCGATCGGGACTGATTGGGCGTGAGCCTGCAGCAGGCGCAGTGGGGCCGGGATGAGCGGAGTGGCAGGTATGTAGCTGGACATTTGTAAACAAGGATCTGAAGTCCTGCCAAGAAGAAGTTAATGTTCACCACGTGACTTGCAAGCGAGTCACGCTGGGTCATGATTGCTCACAATCTTGAGTTCCCAGAACATTTACCTCCCTGAGAAAAGATAAGATTAAAAAGTCGTGGGTAGAGCAGAAAAGGGAATGCACAGCTGCAAGTGTCTTCAATGCGCTATTGTAACATAGAACAAAACAAAATTTTGTTGACTAACTGCTGACACACTAACCTCGTGTGAAACCCCAATAAAAGCAATGGTTGAGGGTACAGAGTTTGCTACATGCCTGAGCCAGCTGTAGCTCTCTGCCTGGCATAAATCGCCTGTATGCTCATCTTACCTCTGCGTCTTCAGTTCATTAAACATCCCTCAACACAGGTAGGAGCTGCAGGCAGCATTGGACTGCGGGATTTGGCCCAATCCTCACAGGCCACCCTGAGGGACCCCACCCGTGCACGAATTCGTGCACTGGGCCTCTAGTATGCTATAACATGGGTAAATCTCAAAAACTAAATGAACTAAGTTAAAGAAGTAGATACAAAGGTTACATGGTTTATTATTCCACTTACGTGACATATCCAGAATAGGTAATCCCATGCTGACAAAGGAGGATTGGTGGTTTCTATGGGCTGAGATGTGAGCTGGGAATGTGGAGTAACTGCTTAATGCTGTGGGGTTTATTTTGAGGTGATGAAAATGTTTGGAACTAGACAGATGTTGTGGTTCCACAACATTATGAATGTGCTAAATGTCAGTGAATTATTCACTCTCAAATGGTTGCTGTTATGTTATGGGAATTTCACTTCAATTTTTAAAAGACCAAGTGTAGCAATGGCCATGATTTATAATGGCATCTAAGTTGTAGGTTTTTCAGCTTATATACCTATCAGGATGCAGGTGGGAAAAAATGATGGAAATTCAAAACTTGATTAACAAACACATAAAGTGTTAGTGTCTAGCCAGAATCTGGGAGAAAGTAACTCTAAACACAAGGAGGTTAGATTACTAAAAATTATCTTTAGTCTACGAATGATTTACCACAAAATAAAGTGGTCCTGCCCACCCAAACAAAGTAACAAAACACTTTGCCCACCTTTTCTCTGACATCTGGATTAGAAACACAGGATCTCGAATACTCTGTGATGCTGAAGAGAGGAAAACACATACTTTTCACTTCAGAAAATAAATACAGTATTTTCAACAAATAAGGTAAAAAGCTTTAGAAGATTCTCTAAGAATGCAAAAATAAAGTTGAGAATAAAAAGAAACAAAAAGCTGATGACTGAAATTGGGACATTAGGTAACAGATGTAATACATGAATAATTGGTATTCATAAAAAAGAAAATTAATGAACAATAACAAAAAACAATAAAGAACAAAAATACACAATTTTGAATAAAAAAAGAAACTTAGAAACAATATCACTATTCCTTTGTAAAATAAAAAATAGAATTAATATATTAGGACCAATGGAATTAATAAAAAGCAAAATTTGCATATAAGATTATATTTTAAAATCTTCCCTGCATCCAGGAATTAAAATAGCTTACTGTGAAGAACAATGATAGCAACAAAAGCCACAGAAGCCTTAGGCTGCTCCTCTACAACAGCAGCTTACCGAACAATTAAGTTATAGGTACTGTGATTTGAGGAGAAAATATTTTGACTCCAAAATCCAATACACAGTAAAGCTGTTATTTAATAATTACCTAAAGGTAGTTTCAAATATATAATGATTCAGAAACCTAGAACCCATGGATACTTTCTAAAACTTATTTAAAAATAACTGTATGGTTTCACTCATATGTGGGATATAAAACCGCAACAAATTAAACAAAACAAACATACAAAAAAAAACACACATAAAAACCTCATAGAGACACAGAATGATGGGAAGGAGAATGGATGAGGGCGATGGGGGCAAAGGGGATCAAATATATGGTGAGGAAAGGAGACTGCACTTAGGACGGTGAGCACACAATGGAGTATATACAGATATTGTACTAAAAGGTTGTACACCTGAAATTTATATAATCTTATTAAACAATATTACCCCCAATAATTTTAATAAAAATGCTTTTAAAAGATGATTCAGGAGTTAAAATAATGAACTCAAGTCAATTTAAATCTAATTTTAAAAATTTATCTAAACTATTTTCCAAAATCAGTTTCATAAAACTGATTAGAAGCAATCATTCTATCAAAACCATAGCTATAAAAGAGACTACTGAATATAAAAAGAGGAATTTCATGATAACAACTTGAAGTCAAACTACTGGGTTGTAAAAACAAACACAGGAAATGAGACATTGGCAGACCACATAGTGATAAAGACAGAAGTCCCTAGAATCAGACAAGCTGAGCTAAAGTTGTGGCTCCATTATTACAATTTACTTAACTCCTCTAAGTGTTAGTGTTCCACCATATAGAAGGGTGGGTGACAAAACTCCCATCTCAACATATTGGGGGAAGAATGAAATTAGGTAATTTATGTGTAATGTCTTAGAATAGAGACTAGCTATGATAGTTGGGTTTTAAATCTATATTTAAACTCATACTTGAGAATAATCATCAGGTTTTATTAATAAATATTTTTGTTGTCATTCAGATTTGCTCTCCCACCTAGAAGTTAGGTTTAAGAAGTGTTTGTGACTCTGAAGTTCTTTAAGCATAAGCTGCATTATTTCATCTAGACTTCTTCTAAGCTCCTATGAAACTGACACTGGAGATGTAGCTGACTTTTATTCATGGACTAAAGGCCCAGTGCACGAAATTCATGCATGGGTAGGGTCCGTAGGTCTGGCTGGTGATCAGGGCCAATCGTGGCCTTCCAACTGCTGGCTGGGGCATTCCTTCTGGCTGCCAGCCAGGGCCTCCTTTTCCCGGCTGCCAACTGCTTGCCGGGGCCTCACTTCCCCAGCTGCCAGCTGCCAGCTGCTGGCCAGAGCCTTTCTTCATTCTGCGCTGCCCCCTGGTGGTCAGCGCACATCATGGTGAGATCAAACTCCTGGTCTCCTGGTAGAACGCCCGAGAAGACACTTTGCATATTAGCCTTTTATATGTATAAATACTGTTTGGGTGCATCTAGATTTTCTCTAACTCTGTGAAATGACATTAACGAGTGGTTCCATTTAAATTCCATCTAGATTTAAAGAGTCAGATCATCTAATTTCAAACCTGAAATTTCTAATGCGCAGTAGGTATATTTTTCAAATTAGAAGATTATAACATATTTTATTAAGCAGTTTATTCGTTTGATATGTAATTCCTAAATATTTAGACTTATCCTTGGTGAGGCTCCACATGGAGTCATGTCCTGGACTTCACAAATATTAAAAGATGATTCAGGAGTTAAAATAATGAACTCAAGTCAATTTAAATCTAATTTTAAAAATTTATCTAAACAATTTTCCAAAATCAGTTTAATAAAACTGATTAGAAGCAATCATTCTAATTAGGGTGAGTAGAAGAATCTTAGGTGCAAGAAAGAGGAAAAAGAGAGGAAAGTGAAGAAACTCAAAGGTTTTTATCTTAGAGTGTGAAGGAGTCACACAATATTCCTATTAATGGGAGTATGATAATTTTTTATATTTATACCATTTGATTAGGATTGCAATTGATCTTACTGATAACATTATATTTGGAGAAGAATGTTTGACTAGTTGAATACAGTTCAAATGAGCAACATCCTTATTTATGATAGCAGGAAATCAATTAATATTGCTTAAATTTTATTAAGTCAAGAAATAACAGTATGAAGCATATTATTTAGAAAAATAGAAGAAACTTGCAGAAGATCTAAAAAACTTAAACACATGAAAGTTAGTTGTTGCCTTCTATAAATTGAGGAGAAGCAACTTTTTATGATGCAAATATGCAAATTTTCATTGTATATTATGAGTTTTACAACTATTGAGCAGTATCATTGGCAGCATGATGGTGCTACCAAGTCTCTCCCCTTAAAGTTACAAGTTAGACCGCTACAATTCAATAAAGTATTCCTTGTTAAATACACAAATCTGAGACATCTCGCAGGAGCTCTGGAAATGTGGGTGTTTCTGAGAAAATAGCAGAGAATGGGTATGGACGGAGAAGGACAGAGGCAGAAACTGTGTGGGCCTGGGTTCAACATGACCCCAAGAGATATGATAGCAGTGAAGGGCTGGGGTACAGAACCCATTAGGCAGACCAGACCAGAGGAGCAAGACATCTGGGCCTGGGTGGCTGGCACATACTGAGGCTGAGCCCATGGTTAAGGGCAGAGAAACAATGCAAAAAAAAATGCAGCACTCCAAAACCCACCTGCATTAAACAAAGTATTCTGCAGATGGGGAATCTGCCCACCCCATCTTCCTGTGGCCCACTGGGCAGTGAAATCCTTACTCAGCAGATTGTAAAAGGGCTGAAAAGTAAAAAACAAAACAAAACAATATCCAGAGAAATAACCTATCAAGCACAATGAATAACCAGATAACAAGGAAATTGAGAAATGAAATAAATCTCTGAGAAATAAACATAAAGACATGATAAAGTTATCTAAGTGACAGCAAATTCAAGATTGCAATTCTGAAAAAAATCAACAAGATACAAGAAAACTCAGAAAGGCAAACCAACAAATTCAGAAATAAAATCAATGAATAAAAAGAGAAATTGAACTAAAGATATTGAAACTATAAAAAATAACCGGGCAGAAATTCTGGAGCTGAAGAATTCAACAAAAGAGAGGAAGAATAAAATAGCTAGCTTAGGGAATAAAGTAGGCCAGATGGAGCAAAGAATTAGTGACATAGACGACAGAAATCTAGAAAAGACTCAAGTGGAAGAAGAGAGAATTAAGAGTTTTTTAAAAAAATGGAAAGAACTTTACAAAAACTATCTGCCTCCATTAGAAAAAGCAATACAAGAATAATGGCTATACCAGAAGGGGAAGAAAGGGAGAAGGAAACAGAGAGACTATTCAAAACAATAATTAATAAAAACTTTCCAAACCTGTGGAAAGAACTACATCCTCAAATACAAGAAGCTAATGTTACAGAATTTACCAGACGGTTGGAAAATACACACAGGAGTACTCAGAGAAACAGGAAAAAAACATTTATTTTCAGATGTACTAGTACAGTGACTCCGGGGAGCCTCTTTCCAAATCCTGAGCAAACTAATATGGAGGAAGCTTTCTCTTTATACCCTTTGGTTTCTTTGTCCCCCAAATAAGGATCAGACTTTCGGACCTTTTGTGGGCTTTGCAAAAAGCCCCCTGTATTGGGACGGGGGCCGTGAGACCACACCTAAAGGCCTGGCCTGGCGCCAGCGCTGATAACCCCCTCCGGGGGTTGTGCATGGTTCATGGCTTATGGCCTCTGTAAAACGGGAGTATTTAGGTAAACAGGTCTTGCAAAACCAGATAATTAAGGAAGGGGCAGTGACTAGAGACTATAGGCTAACAGGAATGTGCGTTAGGGATACTGATTAACTAGGTACAGAGTCAGGCTGCTGGTCTCCCCTCCAAAAATGTCTTATTTTCCTCAGCATTAACAGGACACCTAATTATTTCAATCCAAAAATGCCTTCTCTCAGGGACATTATATTAAAACTGCCAAAAATTAACAATAAAGAAAGAATTCTCAAGACATCCAGGGCAAAAAAGAGTAACATATAAAGGAAAGTCCATTATTTTTTTTTTTTTGTAGAAACCCTACAGCTATGAGAAAGTGAAATCAAATATTTAAATTATTGAAAGAGAGGAATCACCAGCCAAGAATAATATAACCAGCAAAGTTATACTTTAGGTATAAAGTAGAAATAAAGAATTTTCCAGACATACAGAGTTGAGAGATTTACCAGCATAAGAGCTGCATTACAGGAAATACTAAAGAGTGTTCTCCTACCTGAAACAAACAAACAACAACAACAAAAAAAATGATACAAAACTATGAGCAAAATTACTAACAGACAGAAGCATAAAATTGCAATCCTTGTTCAGAATAAATTATCAAACACTTAAATATAACATAGAATTTAAAGAAGAACAAAGTTGGAGGAATCATACTACCTGATATTACTAGGATAAAGTAATCAAAACAGCATGGCACTGGCTTAAAAACAAACATATAGATAAATGGAACAGAATAGAGAACCCAGAAGTAAACCCACACCTATATGGTCAATCAATATTTGACAAAGGAGGCAAGAACATACAATGGGATCCAAGAGTGTTAGGAAAATAGGACAGATACATACAAAAAATGGAACTAGACCACCTTCTTACAACATACACAAGAATAAACTCAAAATGGATTAAAAACTGGAATACAAGACTGAAAACCATAAAATTCCTAGAAGAAAACATAGGCAGTAAAATCTCTGATGTTCCTCTTAGTAATTTTTTTCTGATATATCTCCTCAGGCAAGGGGAAACAGAAGAAAAAATAAACAAATGCAATTACATCAAACCAAAAAGATTTTCCACAGCAAAAGAAACCATAAACAAAATGAAAAGACAATGCACTGAATGGAAAAATATATTCATCAATGATACATCTGATAAGGGGGTAACATCCAAAATTTGTAAAGAACTCATATATCTCAACACCAAAAAATTCAAACAATCCAATTAAATATGGGCAAAGGGTCTGAATAGATACTTTACTAAAGAGGGCATACAGATGGCTAATAGACATATGAAAATATGCACCACATCACTAATTGTCAGAGAAATACAAATTAAAACCACAACTCTATATCATCTCACAACTGTCAGAATAGCTATCTAAACTAATAAAAAAGAAACATGGTAATTAGCGTACGACCACTACCCTTCCCATTAGCTAATCAGGGCGATATGCAAATTAACTGTCAGCCAAGATGGCGGCCGGCAGCCAGGCAGCTGGAAGCGAACATGAGGCTTGCTTGCTTCAGTGAAGGAGGACTCCAACGTTCCCCGCCTGCCTTGCCGGCCTCTGAGCTGGCAGTTTGAAACATTGTAACAAATATAGAAGCTAAACAAAACCCCAGAAACCAGTTTTCAGCCAGCCGGGATCTCAGAGCTGGAGATGATACAGTGTTTCGATTATAGAACCGAAACAAACCAGATACCTGCTTTCAGCAGCGGAAGCATCAGAGCTAGAGCCAGAGCTAAAGCTGGCCCAGAATAAAAAAGAAAAAAGAAAAAAAGGAGCGGTTGGGAGCTTCAGTCAACCGCCAGCCGGAAAATAGCCCTCAGCCCCTCAC
>NW_005353467.1:642284-670787 GCF_000412655.1 Myotis brandtii | reverse complement strand
CCCAACCCCCTGATTGGCCCTGCTCTGTGTGTGACAGGGTATGGAGCCCCAAACCCCCTGATGGGCCCTGCTCTGTGCGTGACAGGGGGCAGCGCCCCAACCCCCTGATTGGCCCTACTCTGTGCGTGACTGAGGGTGGCATCACAACCTTCCAATCCGCCCTGCTCTGTGCATGACAGGGGGTGGCGCCCCAACTCCCCAATCAACCCTGCTCTGAGCCCAACCAGGGCAGCACCTAGGGATTGGGCGTGCCTTCTGCCACCTGGGAGCAGGCCTAAGCCAGCAGGTTGTTATCTCCCGAGGGGTCCCAGACTGCGAGAGGGCACAGGCCGGGCTGAGGGACCCCCCTTCTCCCCCGAGTGCACAAATTTTTGTGCACCGGGCCTCTAGTCCTATATAATAAAAGGCTAATGTGCAAATTGACCAAACAGTGGAACAACTGTTGGCTATGATGTGCACTGCAGTGGCCAACTGCCCCATCCAGCCCCTATTGGCTCCTCCCATAGCTGGCCCTGCCCCCGATTATCCCAATGCCCATCCTGGGCTCAGGCATTGAGCGTCTGCCTCCCCCAGCCGCTTGGTCTCAGCGGGGCCGAGGCCGCTCCAGCAGCTGAGCTGCACCCACATCTACAGCACCCTGAACCAGATGGCCCACAAGATCAACCTGGCCAAGTTCACCCATGGCAAGTGCTTCACCTTCATCATGACTGACCTGGTGGCTCAGGACCTGGACATCCTGCTGCTGGACAACATCATTAATTTCAGCTTCCCGGCCAAGGGCAAGCTCTTCCTGCACCATGTGGGTCATGGCTGAGCTGCACCCACATCTACAGCACCCTGAACCAGATGGCCCACAAGATCAACCTGGCCAAGTTCACCCATGGCAAGTGCTTCACCTTCATCATGACTGACCTGGTGGCCCAGGACTTGGACATCCTGCTGCTGGACAACATCATTAATTTCAGCTTCCCGGCCAAGGGCAAGCTCTTCCTGCACCATGTGGGTCGTGTGGCCCGGGCTGGCCAAAGTGGCACAGCCTACTCCTTGGTGGCCCCAGATGAGATCCCCTACCTGCTGGACCTGCACCTGTTTCTGGGCTGTGCCCTCACCCTCCCCTGCCCCCAGGAGGGCCCCTCAGGTGCAGTCGTGGACGGTGTGCTGGGTGCCACAGAGCGTGATGGATGACAAGGACTGCAACCTGCAGAATACCCTGGAGGTGTCGCTGGAGCTGTGGGACCTGGGCTGCATGGCCTACAACGCCCAGCAGCAGTACGTGCCTTCGCAGCTAGTGCCCTCACCAGAGTCCATAAAACGGGCCAAGGAGCTGGACCTAGTGGGGCTGGCCCTGCACCCCCTCTTTAGCTTGAGCTTTGAGGAGGAGGAGCTGCAGCGGCTGAGGCTGGTGGACAGCATCAAGCAGTACCGCTCGCAAGCAACCATCTTTGAGATCAACACCTCCGGGACCTGAGCAACCTGGTGATGCCGACCAAATGGCAGAAGGACTGCAAGGCCATCGCCAGGTTCCAGCAGGGCCAGCAGGAGCAGCAGGAGGGTCTGGCTGGCCCAGCCCCAAGCTGTCCAACTTGGCAGGCAGAGCAGCCTGGGAAAGGGGAGGAGGAGGAGGAGGAGGAGGAAGAGCAGAAGGAAGAGGAGGAGGAGGAGGAGGGAGAGAGCGTGGAGGACTTCTTCACAGAGGTCATGGGCCAGAAACGGCGGCAGTAACCAGAACCTGAGTGGGGAGCCAAGAGGCAGAAGGAGGAGGCCTGGCCACTGGACCAGGATTTCTATGTCCCCTATTGGCCCAAGGGCTTCAACAGTGAACAGAGCCTGAGCTTTGGTGGGGACAGGGCACCTTTAGGCAGCAGGTGTCTGGCGCTGTCCTGGACCTGATGGGGGATGAGGCCCAGAACCTGACCAGGGGCCAGCAGCAACTCAAGTGGGACTGGAAGAAGCCATTTGTGGGGCAGTCAGGACAGGAGGACAAGAAGAAGATCAAGACAGAAAGTGGTCGCTACATCAGCAGCTCCTACCATGGAACCTCTACCAGAAGTGGATGCAGAAACAGAAAATCACCATACGCTCAATGCCTGAGCCCCAGCAGGCCGCCAGCAGTTGGCCCTGTCGGTGGCACTGTTTCGGCCCAATCCAGTCAGAGCATGTACAGGAGGCAACCAATTGATGAGTTTTTCTCACATCCATGTTTCTCTCTCTGTCTCTCACCTTCCCTACTACTTTAAAAATCAATGAAAAAATGTCCTCAGATGAGGATTAACAACAAAAAAATATATACATACATACACACATATACAAAAATACATGAATATTAGGGGGGCCGGAGGGCGGGACCCCAGAGGTGCATGAGTTTTGTGCACTGGGCCTCTAGTCTATATATATAAAAGCCTAAGTGACCATTACAACTGAACAACTGGAACGACAGGTCAACCAGTCGCTATGACACACACTGACCACCAGGGGGCAGACGTTCACTGCAGGAGCTGTCCCCTGGTGGTCAGTGTGCTCCCACAGCTAACCTCCCATGGCCGGCTGTCGGTGTTTAGCGTCCAGCGTTCTTTCCTTCTGCGCCCAGCCCGGCAACTGTCACCTCCTCTTCTGACCCCGCTCAGGGCCTTTGGCCCCAAACTGGGACAGGGAACTGGGAATGGGTGGTGGTGGGCATGGCCCCTTCCCCAGGGGGGCCAAAGGCTGGGTCCTTCCTCGGGGCCAGTGGCCAACCTCCCACACCTTATCTCTCCCCCCGGCCAGCAGGCCCCAATTGGTCCACCTCCTGCCTGTAGCACAGTGGCAAGAGAAAGAGGAAGCGGGGAGGTGGGGAACCGCATGGTGGTGAGCCGCCGGTGTCCATTCCTTCCTCAACCAGCCCGGTGACTGTCTCCTTCTCTCCCAACCCTGCCAGGGCCTTCAGGCCCCAGACTGAGACAGGGAACCAGGGGTGGGTGGTGGCAGACACGGCCCCTATCCCAGGGGGGCCAAGAGCCAGCTCCCTCCTTGGGGCAGGCAGCCAACCTCCCGTGCCTCGTCTCTCCTCTCCCCTCCTTCTCCCCGCCTCCCCCCCCACCGGCAGCAGGCCTCAACTGGCCCAGCCTTGATCAGCCCAGATCACTGGCCAGGCCTAGGGACCCCACCCGTGCACAAATTCGTGCACTGGGCCTCTAGTCTTCAATAAATCAACAAACAAGTGTTGGTGAGGATGTGGAAAAAAAGGAACCCTTGTGCACTGTTGGTGGGAATGCAGACTGGTGCAGCCATTATGGAAAACATAATGGAGGTTCCTCAAAAAATTAAAAATGGAGCTCCCTTACCACTCAGTGATTTCAATTCTGGGTGTATATCCAAAGAAACCCAAAACACTAATTTGAAAGAATATATGCACCCCTATAATCATTACAGCATTATTTACAATAGCCAAGATATGGAAGCAACCCAAGTATTCATCAATAGATGAATGGATAAAAAACGTTGTAGTACATTTATACAATAGGATATTATTTGGCCATAAAAAAGAATGAAATCTTGCCATTTGCAACAGCATGGATGGACCTAGAGGATATTATGCTAAGTGAAATAAGTCAGTCAGAGGACAAATATCATATCATATGATTTCACTTATATGCAATCTAAAGAACAATATAAATGAACAAACAAAAACAGAGCTCAAAATAATTTTAATGAACTTCTTATTTTAAAAGAATTACAGATTCACATGCAGTTGTAAAAAATGAGACATCCTGGGTACCCTTTATATATGCTGTAGTACAATATGACAACCAGAATATTGATATTGATGAAATCACCAATCTTATTTAGATTTCCCGTTTTATTGTATTCATTCTGGTGTGTGTGTGTGTCTGTGTGTGTGTGTGTGTGTGTGTGTGTCTGTGTGTGTGTAATTTTTTGTTTAACTGGCAAGCCATGCTGAATGGTCTTGGATTGCTGTTTTCCCCTTTGTGAGTCCATACATAGTTCTGCTATGTGTGTATATTGCCTGTGTGTATTTGCTAATTTTATCAATTCCAGTTTTTTTTTCATTAAACAGATTTGACATTCTTTTTGTTAATTCAGGCTTTCCCTCACTTTTTTGTACCTTTTTAAAGTTAGTGTCTTTTTGATATGCGTACTTTTATGGCAATATTTATATGCATGTATTTAATACAAATTTTCTTTTCTCACATTAACCAGTTCACTATAAATATTTCAAATTCAACTATTTTGTAACTATATGAGTACCAGAAAGGAAAGGTACATGAGAAAATTATCAGAAGCTACTTAAAACAACTATAAGACTCTCTCTCTCTCTCTCTCTCTCTCTCTCTCTCTGTGTCATGCCTTCAAACATTCTTTTAAAGATTAAGAAATATTATTTTTTAATACTGGAAAAAAACAGGCTTTATTTTTTTTACAAATATCTTGGACAAATCACATATGTTTAAAATTTGTTCTTGCATTAATTAGTTTTGCAACAAATGGAATTTTCTTACACAGTATTTGTATTAAAAGCAAATGATTTATTTTTTAAAAGGAAAGTTTGCAAAAAAATTGATTGTGATCTTTTATAATTTTCATTATTCTCTCTTATTGTTGAGTATCACTCTATGATATGAATAAATTAATATGTTTAACCATTCACCATTGAAAGACATCTGGGTTGTTTCAAATTTTGAGCCATTATAACTAAAGTTGATGCTATGACTATTCCTATATATTTTCTTGGTGACAATATAAATTTTCACTTTCTTAGAATAAATGTTCAAGAGGTAATTTCTGCTAGGTCATATGGTAATAGTGTGTTTAAATTTATACCTATTTACTGTTTTCCAAACCATTTCACATTCCTACCAGCAGTGTTGGGTGATGCGGAGTCTCCTCATCCTTGCCAGCATTTGGTGTGGTCACTACTTGAGTTTTAGCCATTCTCTGGGTGTAATGACATCTCACTGTGGTTATAATTTGCCCATTGCTAATGGCCAGGTATGTCAAAACTTTTTTGTATGTTTATTTGCTATCTGTATATATAAGAGTATTTAATGAAATTTATTTTACTGATTAGATTCTTTTTTTATTTAATTTGATCTTTATATATTCTAATAATGATCCTTGACAAATATGTAGTTAGCAAGTATTTTCTCTCATTCTATAGCTTTCCTTTTCATTTTATTCAGATTTTTGCAGAGCAAAGAGTTTTAATTTTTATAAGGTCCAATTTTCAATTTTTTCTTTCATAAATTGTACTTCTAATGTCAAGTCTAGTAACACTATTCCTATTCCAAAATCCCAAAGATTTTGTTCAACATTTAATTTTAAAAGTTTTATAGCTTTACATTTTACATTTGAGCTTATTATCTATATTGTTAACTTTTGTAAAATAGGTGATGTTTATATCAAGGTTCATTTTCTTTGCATATGAATGTCCAATTATTTTAGCACCCTTTACTGAAAAAGTTATCCTTTGTGCATTGAATTGCTTTTTAATCTTTATCAAAAATCATTTGGACGTATTTATGTGGGTCTATTTCTGTATTCCATTTCATTGATTTATGTACCTATTATTCTGCAAATACCATTATCTTGATTGCTATAGCTACACAGTAAGCTTGATTAAGATTTATACCTCAATTCTCCATCTCTTGTGCTATTATAATAATTATTAAAAAATTCAAATAGTTGTTGCTAGTCAAGAGTTTTTATCATAAATGAGGGTGGAATTTTGTTAAATGTTTTTCTGAGTTAATATAATTACATCATTTTTTCCTTAGGCTGTTATCGTGATTGGTTACTGTGAATGAACTTTGAATGTTGAACCAGCTTTGTATTTCTAGACAAAACCCACTTGTTCCTGGGTATATACCTTTTATACATTGTTGTATTCAATATGCCAATATTTTGTTGAAGATTTTGCTTTTATGTTAATGAGATATTTGCCTGTATTTTTCATATCTTATAATAGCTGAACTTCTTTTTAATGTAATGACAATGCTCATAGAATTAGGAAGGGCTCATGCTGATCACATTTTCTGGAAGAAATTGTAGAGAATTGGAAACCACCAGACACTGGTAATTTTGGGGGAAAGGTTTTTAATAATTGATATGATTTATTTAATAGATATAGAGATATTCAAGTTGCATGTTTCCTCTTAAACAAGTTTTGGTAGATAGTGTCTTTTTTTAAAAATCAGTCTATTTCATCCAAATTATTAAATTTGTAGGTAGAGTATTTCTTTATTATCCTTTTATGTCTATGGGATCAGATGTTCTTTTTTATTTCTAATACTGGCATTTTGTAACTTTTTTCATCTTTGTCAGCCTGCCTACAGATTTTTAAAATTTTCTTCACCTTTTGAAAACCAGCATTCAGTTTTGTGATTATCACTATTGTTTTCCTGTTTTCAATTTCATTGATTTCTGCTCTAAATTTTCTTTTCTTTCTTTTGTTTATTTTAAACTCTAGTTGATCTTCTTTCTCTAATTTCCTAAGATAATGCTTAGGTTATTAATTTTAGATCTTCTTTTCTAATATATGCTTTTTAATACTATAAATTTCCCTGTAAACACTGCTTTAGCTGCATCCAATACATTTTGATAAGTTGTATTTTTATTTTTATTTAGTTTAAAATATTTTTAAATTTCTTTTGATACTTTTTCTTTCACTTGTGTGTTATCTAGAAATGTATTCTTTAATTTCCAAGTATTCTGGGATTTTCGGCTATCATTCTGCTATTGATTTCCAGGTTAAACCCATTGTGGCCTCAGTACATACTTTGTATGGTTTCTATTTTTTAAACATTTTAAGGTGTGTTTTATGGCTCAGACTGTGACCTATCTTGGTGAATGTTTTCTGTTGGCTCAAGGAGATTATGTGTTGGGATGTTTCTAAATGGGTTCTATAAATGACAAGTAGATCAACTTCATTAATACTGATTTCCGACAAACTATATCCTCACTAAACAAAGTACTTATAGAGAAGCCTGAAACACTGCTGAAGACAAAAATGACAGAACTGAATTTGTCCTTCATCAGGTGCATCATAAGAAGGCAGTTTCTTTTTGTTTTTGGAGGGGGGTGGAGAAGAGGGGAAGGACAATAATACTAGGAAAAATAAAAGGCAGTAAGAAAAAGAGGAAGACCAAATGCAAGATGGACTGACTCTAAAAAAATAAGCCATAGACGTTATTCTACATGAACTGAGCAGGGCTGTTCAAGACAGCTCAGCATTACTCATTCCAGGGTCATCAGGAGTCAGAGCCAACTCAATGGCACACACCACACACATATCTTTACTGATTTTTCTGTCTGCTGGATCTACCACTTCTGAAAAGAGTGTTGTTAGCCTCCCACTACATAACGGATTGTAAGACAATGAAACCTTATCTTTATACATTTGTCAAAACACAAAGCATACACTATCAAGAGTGAACCCCAACTTAAACTATGGACTTTAGTTGATAATGATGTGTCAATGTTTGTTCCTCTGTTATGATAAATGTATCACTCTGTGGTGGATTGATGATGAGGGAAGCTGGTGTGTGTGTGTGTGTGTGTGTGTGTGTGTGTGTGTGCACACGCATGTGTGTAGGGAGACTTATGGAAAAACTCTACTTTCTGCTCAATATTGCATGACTGTAAAACTCTAAAAAATAAAGCCTGTTATGTTTTAATAAGGTACAGAGGAGAAAACAGCCCATCCACTTTCTTTACAAACAAACGAACAAAACACATAAAAAACAATTTTGGAAAATGTCATATAAACAAAAACCCAAAAAGAAATAGCACAACAGAAACTATCTTATTCTTTGTTAACTCAACATACTGAATTCGCCAATGCATCTTATTCTCTCTTTAAATACATTGACTGACATATGTTGCTGTACAGAAAGCTTGAAACTAACAAAACTATTCTTTAGCCTAACCACAAATTTCTGCACTTTCTAAAATGGTTAGATCACTTATATTTTTTAGTGTACTATACTCCAATATGCAACTGATATATCAGTATAAATAAAGAACTACTGAATATAATAAAATTAACTGGATATTTTTAAGGACCCTCATAAACTCATTAAATATTGTTCTCAAATTGGAAATGAAAGAAACAATTGTAAAGTACTAGCATTTTTTTGTTAAAAAAGTAGCAAAATTCTGTACTTAAATTGCTTTGCAAAAGTTATACTTAAATATCTGCAAATAATTGTAGATATGGTTTACTTAAGAAAGGTGATAAGATACAACTTGGTCCCGTTCGTGTGTTTGAAGTTGAAATAAATGGTTAAGGTTAATATCTGGAATCTTTATGTGTTACCAATGTGTCCTGACTAACCAACCGGTCAGTCCTAGTCATGCTAACTACGAGAGTTTGTACTTGACCCACTCTACACAGTTCAGATACATGAAAGGTTTAATTGTGCTGAAATGTAGGTGTGCCACATCCACAGAGGATGGATTTGGAAATCTGTCCAACTTGTATAGAGACATTTCTGAGGGAATCTGGAAAATGTCATATAAACTTTGGTAATTTATAGTTTATAAATAACAGACTTATTTTTAGTGTGGGAGCCCCAAGAGAAAAGGAGGCACCAGGCAGGCCGCAAAATCATCTGTGGGACAGATCCTATGGGATTTAACCCGATCTCTAGCACACGATTGAAAGATAAGATGGCATGTGCCTGCATGTACACACATATGGACGGAGCAGCGCTGAGGGGAGAAGGAAGGCTTATGTCATGGCTTTGAAACACTGAGTCTTTTCAACAGAATCCATCCACAGGTTTCAGACCATTGTTCTTTTCAATGTGTTTCCAAGGACTATTGGCACTTCATCCCCAACAGCAGGGCATATGTTTTAATCTGCTGGTAAAACAATCGCTCATATCCCAACCCAGGGCGAAGGGTATGTTTGTTATGTCACTTGGCCGTGCAGCTGGAGCTGAAAGCTGCTGCTGTCAGAGGAAACGTTTAGATGACTCAGCCAATGAGGTGCTTTATTGGGTCTGGCAGCAGACAACAGGTGACTATTTCATGGAGAAGTGAGGCTGTAGTAGTTGTTTATACAGTCTGCCCAGCCATGGCCCCAGTTATTTAGATTGGTGAACTGGAAATATTTCATTTCTCAGGAGCCTGCTGAGTTCTGTTGATGGCTGGTTGTTGCCACTATTTGCTTCAGATGACTGGAGTAAAGTTCTCACCTCACCAATATGCTCTCAGCTCCCCGAGGAGCAACATCTAGAGTTTGGGGCATCTGTATGAGACCAGCTCCTCCAGTCCTGTGCCAATTTGGCAGGAGCCTGCAGAAAATTCCTGCTGCACCTTTTAATGAGATTGGGAGTCTGAATGGCTGCAGAAACTCTGGCTGTAGAGCGAGTTTCATCACAAGAGCTTGCCTGTGACTGTGAGTATATTACAGCACGGCAAGTGCCCACTCTCTCCGGGATGAACTGCTAGATGAACTGGTATGCACACTAAGGAGGCCCCTGCGCATTTGCTTCTGCAAACACACTCACAAATCAGTGGGCCTGTTTGAGAGGCTACAGATACATTAAAAATGGCGTTTTCCTAAGATATGAACCATCTGGATTCTGCTATCAATTTTACTAGCTGTGTGACTTTGAACCTCCCCTTGTTGGTGAAACCTGTTTTCAGCCTGACGTGTTAAGGGGTTTGGAGAGTTAGCCTCAACTCTGACATTCTATGATAAAAAGAAAAAACAAAACAAAATTAGCAGCAAATTTTCTTCCTCATAAACTAAAAAAAAAAAAAAAAAGTTTTTTAATGGTGAAGGATTCAGTGAAGCATCAAAAGACAGGGCATTTACATGCACAGAATAGTCATGAGACCGAGGAACAGAATGTCCCCTTTCCTGGTGACAAGCCAACGGCACAACACTGACACCTTCTGAGGCTCAGCGTCTGTGACAGTGAAATTGGAGCCATTTACCTGCCTGAGCTTGACATGAGGGACTGATGGAGGGAATGAGTGAGGACACACTCTGATGAAGAGAAACTACTACACATGTATTATTTATAGCATCAAAATTATTCAATTCATCCCATGGAGATCCCACACACCAGTTACCATCTTTACTGGGGCCATCATATAAAAAATAGTAACCTTTGTGTAGACAATGGAATACTATGCTGCTAAAAAAAAGAAGGAATTCTTACTATTTGCAGCAGCATGGATGGAACTGGAGAGCATTATGCTAAGTGAAATAAGCCAGTCAGTGAAAGAAAAATACCACATGATCTCACTCATTTATGGATAATAAAGAACATTATAAACTGATGAACAAAAATAGATAGAGGCAAAGCAGCATCAAACAGACTGTCAAACTACAGCGGGAAGGCCGGGGAGGGGAGGGGGGAGAGAAAAAGATCAACCGAAGGACTTGTATGCATGTATATGGGCATAACCAATGGACGCAAGACACTGGGAGGGGGGTGAGGGCATGTGCCAAGGGGTAGGGGAGGCTGGGGGAAGGTCAACTGCAAAAAAAAAGGAGACAGATGTACTACTATTTGTAATACTTTAAACAATAAAAAAAGAAAGAAAAAGTGGTGAATTTAAAAAAATAGTAACCTTAATAATAATAGTACTTCTAATAGCTCTATTTCTGGTCTGCTCAGTGGTAAACACTGTACCAAGCATTTAAGTGCATTCTCATTTATTTCACACAACTTGGCAAAGACTGTGTCATTAAGCACATTTTGCATTTTAAAAAAATGTTTTAAAAAAGTTTTAAGGAAGTAAAACACATGTTTCAGTTCCTACTGCTGACTAGCGTCTGAGCTCTTTGTGAATTGATGAAGCTGAATATAATTTGAGTATTAAAAAGAATTACCCAAGTAAGAAAAGCTTTCAAACTCTTGAATCAGACTATTTTTGTTAGTTTTTTACTAGATGTACTGGTTAATAATGCGGTCAATAGATGGAGTTACACATATGTTGATATATATGCGATTTTATATGTATGCTATTTTGTTGTATTGACAGCACGCTTCAAAACTTCATATGTCAAATTTGCTGAAGGTGTTAACATCATAGATATTTTTACACATAAAAATGTCGAATTTCGCGCCAAAAAAAAAGCATTTGTGGGAAGTTTTAATTCATTACTTTATTTTGAAGAAAAAGTTATTG
Organism: Myotis brandtii; assembly: GCF_000412655.1. Classification (NCBI taxonomy): domain Eukaryota; kingdom Metazoa; phylum Chordata; class Mammalia; order Chiroptera; family Vespertilionidae; genus Myotis; species Myotis brandtii. The sequence goes on along the minus strand of NW_005353467.1, from coordinate 659,642 downwards.
TATACTTTGGGAAGCTTATGGTGAACATGCTCCATCTCAAGATACTTGTGGACGCTGTTTTAAACGCTTTAAAAGTGATTATTTCGATGTGAAAGACAAAGAACGTCCAGGTCAACGGAAAAAGTTTGAAGACCAACAATTAATTACAAGCATTATTGGATGAAGATGTGTGTCCAACTCAAAAACAACTTGCAGAAAGATTGAACATTGCTCAGCAAACAATTTCTGATCATTTACAAGCAATGGGAAAGATTTTAAAGGAAGGAAAATTGAAAGTCTTTTTTACAACGAATTGTGACTGGCAATGAAAAGTGGATTTATTTTGAGAATCCCAAACGCACAAAATCATGGGTTGATCCAGGTCAACCATCAACATTGACTGCAAGGCCAAATCGCTTCAGAAAGAAGATAATGTTCTTCGATTGGTGGGATCAGGAAGGTGTGGTGTATTATGAGCTTCTAAAACGAGGTGAAACCGTTAATATACTGATCACTACCAACAACACATAATCAAATTGAACCACGCTTTGATCATAAAATGACCAGAATGTGCCAGAAGACATGGCAAAGTAATTTTGCTTCATGATAACGCACCATCACACACTTCAAAACCAGTTAAAGACACGTTAAAAGATCTTGCCTGGGAAGTATTAACCCACCCGTTGTATTCACCAGACCTTGCTCCTTCAGATTACCACTTGTTCCGATCAATGGCACACGCACTTTCTGAGCAGCACTTCAAAATATACGAAGAAGTGAAAAATTGGGTCTCTAAATGGTTTGCTTCAAAACAAGAAAAGTTCTATTGGGATGGTATCCACAAATTACCTGAAAGATGGGGGAAATGTGTAGCTAGCGATGGACATTACTTTGAATAAAGCACTTTTGATGTTTCTCTTGAAATTATTGTGTTTTCTTTGATTACAAAATCCACATTATTAACTGGTACACCTAGTAATGTCATTGCAACGGCACATCCCATGGTCTCAGTGCCCGCTGGTTCATCAAGTGCTCTTGCCAGGCCTGTCCCACGCTCTGGGTCCTTCAGTCCCCTCCCACTCAGTCACCTCTGGGAAAGGATCAATCCGCCTGGGATGAGGACAGGTGGTGCAGGGAAGGGTAACCTAATCATCTCACTCTCTCATTTGTTCTCCACAGCAACCTGTGACATCAGCAGGGAACAATTTTTAATCATAGTTCTAAAGATGGAAAACTCAGAGAGGTGTCCTTTGATATCTCTTATTCCTTCCCTCTATTTACAGAGTCACTTCCTGCCCATTTTTGTTCTATGGGAAATCATTTTATCTTGAGGGTTTGACACTAGGCCTAATGGCCCCCTGCTGGCTTTTTTGCCCCACTGCTCTCACTGTTATTATTTTCAATGACCCTTTCAAAAGCAAAAATGCAATTTCTCTTAAAAATTTTATGAAATTTATTTATTGTTTGCTGAAATTACATAAGTTCAAGTGCATAGTTCTATAATACATCATCTGTGTATTGGATTGTGTGTTTATGGCCCAAAGTCAAATCTCCTTCAGTCACCATGTATTTGACCCCCTTTGCCCTTCACTACCTCACCCACCCCCTTTTCCCTGGTAACCACCATACTGTTGTCTGGGTCTATGAGTTTGTATTTGTCTCATTCGTTCATTTGTTGCTTTCAGTTTTATATTGCACATATGAGTGAAATCATATGTTCTTGAATTTTTTCATCTGACTTATTTCATTTACATGATATTTCAGGATTCATCCATGTTGTCACAAATGGTGCTATTTCATCCTTTCTTATGGCTGAGTAGTATTCCATTGTGTATCTGTATCACCTCTTCTTTATCCTGTCCTCTATCACAGGACACTTTGGTTGTTTCCATGTCTCATCACTTTGAATAATGCTGCAATGAAACTAAAATAAGACACCACCACACACCTGTTAGAATGACCACAGTACTAACAAGTGTTGGGAAGGATGTCGAGAAAAAGGAACCCTTATCCACTTGCTGGTGGGAATGTAGACTGGTACAGCCACTATGGAGTGTCCTCAAAAGTTAAAAATAAAGTTACATATGATCCAGCAATTCCTCTTCTGGGTATCTACCCAAAATACATTTATTTGTAAAGATAATGTGCCCCTATATTCATTGCGGCAGTATTCATGGTGGTAGAGAATGTGTAGATTTTTTGTGTTGCTTTTTTTTTTTTTACAGAGAGAAACATCGACGTGTAGTTCCACTTATGGATGCACTCATTGGTTGATTCTTGTATGTGCCTAGACAGGGGATCAAACCTGCAACCTTGACATATGGGGATGACACTCTAACCAACTGAGTTATGCGACCAGGGCTGCGAGTGCAGTTTTTAAATAAACCAGAGTAGCCCAGTCATTTCCATTATTCATTTACAGATAAGCTTACCCATTTCCATGATTTGTTTTCAAACCATCCTGTAACTCTGTACTTTTCTCTGCACTTCGTGTAAATGTCAGCTCTAAGAACAGTTTCCTAGATGTGAGGATGTAGTTGCTTCTCGTTTTCAAACACAGCCTGCCTGCTGAGGGTCATCTGGGCCTGCTCCTACCTGCCTGAGCGACTCCGAATGCCTCCTCCACTGTGTACTCTGCCCTGTAATACCATATACTATGTTCCATCATGAGACTACCATATGCTTTCCACAAATATGCATGCAGAAGAACACTGCACCATGCAATGAAAATGTTTTATGTGTGTATGTATATATGCATGCATACTATATAAGCATATGTGCATGTATGTATATCACGGTCATGGCAATCTTGCATTCATCCACTTAGTATTCACTCAGGTAAGGACTGGCCCAAGTCTTGGCTGAATGCCTGTGACCTTCGAAGAAAACAAGGGCATGGGGGCCGTCTCCCTCTCCCCTGCCTGCCCCCCTGGGGAGGCTGCCTGGAGTCGGTTTCTCATCTCCTCCCGACTTCTGATGAAGTGGAAGCCTGCAGCCTCTCCCCTCAGGACACAGCTCAGACCAGAAAAGCCTCAGAGAAGGGTTTCCTCTCACCTGTGCTGCAGTCACCTGGCCACTCGTGCTTGGGGCTCACCTGGTAAGGACCACCAGCAGCTGGTTCCTCCAGCTGATCTTTCTTCTCCTGTTTATGTGAGTATAACTGTCTTTATGTAGAAAGGATTCGCTGTTCCTTTACCGGTTGAACCTGCCAGGCCTTCACCCTCACCTTTGCCTTAAGCTTCAGTGTGTGTGTGTGTGTGTGTGTGTGTGTGTGTGTGTGTGTGTGTGTGATGTGTGTTAAAAGACACAGTGTCACATTCCATCCCTGTCCATGCCAAGTCCTTCTTCCCAAAGCTATTCTCTTTAGTCTTTTCTGGTTTTAACTCATCTCTTCATAAATTTTAAAGCATGGAAACCTTCCCATCCCTTACTCTTTATGCTGGGCTAATGTTCACAATGAATGGGATGACACAGGGCTCTGACACACCCTGCTGGCCGCTGCTCCCATTAACCTTCCCAAACTTCAGGCTTATTGACAAAGCACTTATGCTGTACTTTAAGTGGCCTGCGAGGATTATCTTTGTATGATCTCATTATCTAATCCCTGGCAGCAAGTTCCCACAGCACTGAGATAAAATGCATTTGGTTTCCTTATTCTGCATCAATTGCCTAAAATACAGTTCATTGACTGTTTCATTTGGGCCATAGTTTTCAGAGCTTTTTGTTTTTCTTGTAGTTTCTAATTGTCTTTCTTGTTTCTTTTGTGAGAAGAATAATTGCTTTCAACATAGCTTCATGTTTACATAAATCCTCAATTATAATATCAATGTCACTAAATATGCAATTCTCTCCCCACCCCACCCCCACCCCCACAGGACAGATTCCTGGCGTTTTCTGATTTGGTCCGTCTCAAAGGTGGCTCTCTTGGAAAGCGGCAGAGCTGTCATCCCAAGACTTCATTCCTGTGTCTCTGGGCCTCCAGCAATGTTCAGGATCCCATTTCCTGTGTTTGTTTCCTTGTTTCTGGTTACCTATTTTGCTGGAGTGTCTCCTCAAGCAACATTAGCAACCAGTGTCTGCTCAACTCTTTCTTTATGTGACTCTTGTTGAGATATTTTCTCTGACTAATACACTTTACCTTCCATGTCTGTCTTCTTGTTATTTTTGCTCTATCTCTTGAAGTTAATTTGAATTTTCTCCCATCCTGTTTTTTGCGTTTTTAAAAACTTTTTATTTGGGGATAATTAGAAAATCACAAAGTTACAAGGAATAATACAGAGAGATGCTGTGTACACTTTACCCAGTTTCTCACAATGGTAATATCTTGCACCATTATAGCACAACTAGAGGCCCAGTGCACAAAACTCATGCACAGGTAGGGTCCCTAGTGGCTGCCAGCTGCCAGCCGGGGCCTTCTTTCATTCTGGTGGTCAGCACACATCATAGCGAGCTATCAAACTCCCGAGGGGACAGTTTGCATATTATGCTTTTATATAGAGAGATAGCATAATCAAGACATTGGCATTGATAGAATCTATCAACCGTATACAGAATTCTCCAGTTTGATATATTCTCCTTTGTATGCGGGGGAGTAGTTCTATGCATTCTTACTGCATATGTTGATTTATATGACCACCACCATTGTCAATATATCAATTTCATCACAAAGATCTTTACTACTATACTTTATAACCACAGGCACTTCCCCCATCCCACTCAGCACCTGATAACCACTAATCTGTTCCCCATCGTTATAATTTTCAAAATATCACTTTAAGAAATAATATAGTGTTTCAAAAAGGCTGTGTAAGTAATACCATAGACTATATTACCCATGACTGCCTTTTTCACTTAAGATCCATCTTTGTTTTTTATTGCTTTTGTTCCCATAATGTGGATGTCCCACAAGTTGCTTTATTATTCTTCCATTGAAGGACACTTGGGTTATTTCCAGTTTGGACAATTATTTATACCGTTTCTAAGAATATTCATGGGCAGGTTTTGTTTGAGTAGCTTTTCATTTCTTTGGGATAAAAGCCTAAAAGGAAATTGCTAGGTCATGTGGTAAGTGCATTTTTTACTTTTTTATATAGACTTCCATATTTTTCTCTAGAGTGGCTATATCATTTCATACTCCCACCAGCAGTGTGTGAGTAATCCCGTTTCTCCATGGCCTTGGCAGCATTTGTCATTGTCACTTCTCATTTCAGCCAGTCTAACATGGGGCCGTTGTATCTCACTGATTTGAATACAACGTTCCCTGACGGCTAATGATGTTGGACTTCATTTCATGTGGGTATTTGCCATCTGAATATTCTTTGCTGTGAAATGTCTGTTTATCTCTTTTGCTTATTTTCAAATTTTATCTTTCTAAAAAATATTTACTGGTGAGTTTTTTAGTTCTTTATAAATTCTAGATATGTCTTTGCTGGATTTGTGGTTTGCAAGTACTTTCTCCCAGTTTTCAGTTTATCCTTCCATCCTCTTAGAGTCACAGAGCAAAAGATCTTAGTTTTGCTAAAGTCTAATTTACCAAACTTTCCCTTTATGGATTATGCTTGTGTTGCTAAGTCTAAGAATTCTTTACCTAGGTCTATATCCATTCACCCATGAAAGACATTTAGATTGCTTCCAATTTGGGGCTATTACTAATAAACTGTTATTAAAACATTTTACATATCTATCTGTAATTTAATTTCAGCTAATTTTTGTACAAGTTATGAGATTTAGGCCAAGTTATTATTATTATTTTTTGGCCTGTAGATCCTCAATTGCTCCCATACCATTTATTTATTGATTGATTGATTGATTGATTGATTGAAAAGGCTATCCCTCCTCCATTGAATTGCCTCTTTACCTTGTCAGAAATCAGTTGGGCCTATTTGAGTATGTTCTCTACTCTGTTTTATTGATCTATTTCATAGAGAGTGTCTTCACTCACGATCTCCGTTAGTCCCTCGTGTCAAGGTAAGGCAGATGGTACCGTGCCAATTGTACTGACAATAGCACTGAGGCTCACAGGTTTCAGCGAGTGTCCTTGGCCCCATGGCCAGTAGAAAAGGAATATTCTGTCCTCATGCTCATTCTACAGTCCACAGATCCCTACTCTTCCCTGGTGCTTCACTAAATCCTTCCTTTACTAATGAGGAACTCTTCCAAACATATTGTAAAGGCCAACACTACCCTGATAGCAAAACCAGACCAAGACACCACAAGGAAAGAACTCATAGAACCAGAGAGTACAATGGCAGTCTTCAGGGGCTTGTGGGAAGGTGGAAATGGGGAGGAGCTAGCCAAAGAGTACAAACTCTCAGTGCTATGCTGAATAATTGCTGGGGATTCTAACGTACTGCATAGTTAAAATTTGCTAAAAGAGCACATCTAAAGTGTACAATTATAGCACAATATCGTAAGTGTACATTTTAAGTGTTCTCACCACAAAAATGGTAACTGAGTCTATAGATGTTTTAATTAAGCTGATAGTGGTAGTCATTTCACAATGTATGTGTATCAAATCATCATGCTGTACACCTTTTAAAAATCGCATTGTGGTGAAGGCCTGGGGTGGGTCAAGGTAAGGCAGATGGTACCGTGCCAATTGTACTGACAATAGCACTGAGGCTCACAGGTTTCAGCGAGTGTCCTTGGCCCCATGGCCAGTAGAAAAGGAATATTCTGTCCTCATGCTCATTCTACAGTCCACAGATCCCTACTGAAACCTGGTGCTTCACTAAATCCTTCCTTTCCTTATGAGGAACTCTTCCAAACATATTGTAAAGGCCAACACTACCCTGATAGCAAAACCAGACCAGGACACTACAAGGAAAGAACTCATAGAACCAGAGAGTACAATGGCAGTCTTCAGGGGCTTGTGGGAAGGGGGAAATGGGGAGGTGCTAGCCAAAGAGTACAAACTCTCAGTTCTATGCTGAATAATTGCTGGGGATTCTAATGTACTGCATAGTTAAAATTTGCTAAAAGAGTACATCTTAAGTGTACAATTATAGCACAATATTGTAAGTATACATCTTAAGTGTTCTCCCCACAAAAATGGTAACTGAGTCAATAGATGTTTTAATTAAGCTGATAGTGGTAGTCATTTCACAATGTATGGGTATCAAATCATCATGTTGTACACCTTTTAAAAATCGCATTGTGGTGAAGGCCTGGGGTGGGGGTGTTGGTGGGGTGGGAGAGTCAATGGGGGAAAAAGGGAGCATATGTAATACTTTCAACAATCTCACAGTCAGCTCTGAATGCTGAACGGAACATGACTATCTATGTTTGCTACATGGAGTTTGAGCAGCAGCAGCCACACAATTTTCCATCTAATTGCTGGTTGCTCTTCATTCCAAAACACATTCAGATCTATTGACTGAGTCAGGGACCTCATCACTGCCATTTGCACGAGTCTAATAGGCAGGCTGCTCCTGCTAGCAGGCGCCTGTCAGTAAGTTGTGTGGAGAGGACAAGGCACAATGTGTTCAGCCGGGATTCTCTCCCAAGTTCCCGTGGAGAAGCTCTGGGAATCCAGGAAACTGTCCCCGTGACCAAGGGTGCTGTGTGGATAAGTCAGCACGAACCACAGTGGTGATCAGTAGGGACTATGCAAACAGCTGGAAGGAAGAGGTCTGCGGCTGTGACTTATTTTCTGCTGCACCTCCCTTGGAAATGTCTACAAACAAAGCATGGGCTGTTTCCACTGCAGGGAGGAACAGCGAACACATGAGAGCATTTCTTCTTCGCCGCTCAATTCCAGTGGCAGTTGGTTTAAATCAGACTTTTCCTTTAATTAATGTTATTTGTCCATTTGGAAGTATTGGTTTAACTTTGTTCTCTTGATTAAATACAACATATGAAATTTCAACAATTCCTAAAGTAGCTTTGAAATTACTTTAATAGTAGATACAGAATCTAAAACCAATAAACTTACCATTAAGAAAAGAAACCTTGTGTTTTACCTGAATTATAAACGGAAAAACAATTAGTGACTTACAGATTGTTTTAATCTAGACATTAGCCAGTGTTCTCTGGCTTATCTACACTTTTAAGTTGCTTAAAGCTGGACATAAAAAAATGAATGTTAGCCATATATTATGCATTCTAACTGGAATGTTTGCAAATTTCCACAAAATGAAAACTTTACATGTTTATTTTTGCAATCTGAAGACCGTTAATATACGAACTGTTTAATGCTAGTTTACTTAGAAACCATGCAGGTATTACTATTCAGAAATTCCTGCCAGATTCCTTCTTGAATTACCTGACAGTCTCTAATTCACACCCTGAGGCCACGCTGAGTCCATCTGCCTTCGTGAGCAGCCAGCCGTGAGATGCGGCTCGCTAGGATCACCAAAACCCAGCCCTCGGTTTCTCATGCCACTTTGAAATGTTCTGCAAGCCTGGTTTTATGATGAGAGATGTACTCCAGATTTTGGGTCTTGAAGTAAACTTCCTTGTAGTTTTACAAAGAGCGTTGCCAAGAAGCTGAGCGCTAATGAAATGTCATCCTCAGGGGCCAGTCTTGCTTTGGGAAATGTTCGCTGGGAGGATGTGCTCAGAGGAACTCAGACATCTCTCCATCTCTGGACCCCATCCAGCCTGCGCAGGCCCCTTTGGCACCGGTCACACTCAGCTTTCTCACAGGCGTTGGACCGGCTCCAGGAGCTCGCTTAGGCGCCCCATGCACATGGGCCCGCAGCAGGGAGGAGTCGCGGAGGAAACCTGCTCCCGCACCAGAGGGCAGGGGAGACCTCGAGGAGGGGCCCAGGGACCAAGGTGTTTGCCATGGGGCTTGTCCAGTGACCTGAGAAGACAGACCCCAGGCAGGGTCCTCTGTTCTGGGCTCTAAGGAGGGACAAGCCAGGCGCTCAGCAGGTGCTCCCAGGGGCTGGTGCTCAGGGGCCTCCAGCGGCCAGCGCGCTCCCGCAGAGAAAATGAGAGACATGATACCTGCCTCCATGTGCACATGACAGAAGAGAAACTCGTAGAAAGGGAATGCTTGTCCTCCAAGAGTCAGTGAGGTCACGAGGAGAGGAAGCCCGAGTTCTGATTCTCTGACACCATCCATGGTGAGGGTCTTTAGCAAGTCTCTCACCGCCCCCAGGCCTCCACGTCCCCACCTGTAAGATGACGTCACTGGGGGAGGCCGTCCCTTAGGACACTTCTACTCTTTCCATACAGCACAATGGGGGAGGGTCTCACTTCTAATCGCTGTTTCAGTTATAAGTCATCTAAAATTCGAATGACCAATGAGCACGTGAATATTAAATCTTAAGAGCTTCCATGTAAATGCTAATTAATAAAATATTATATCCTTATCTTGTCAGTGAAATAAACCAGTCAAAAACGAGTAAGACTGTGAATGAGCTCTGTTTTCAATTTTTTGAGAGAAATAGGCAATATAAAGAAACAACTTTAAATGTAGTAAGTCCTTTAATTCAGAAATTCTGTTTTTCAAAAATGCATTCTAGGGAAATAACCAGCAGCATGCATAAAATGTACGTAATAATGTTCATCGAAACACTGCTCACACTAAAATATTTCAAATATTTTAAATCATTGAATTTATTTTTACAATCCCAAATGTCATTTAAATGTTGCTTTTGAAAAAACATTTTAAAATATTTAAGATGCTACAATGTAAACTGAAAACAGACATACTAGTATATATAGCATGAGTCCAATTCTGTGTTTATAAAAATAAGAAAAATATGTAGTTTTAGTTGGTTTTACTTTACCCTGTTTTCCAAATTCCCAACAATAAATATGGACTTACTTTTATTATCATAAAAATAAATATTATTTTAAAATAAATCAACATTTAAAAACTCTACTCCATCTTAATATGCACCTATGACTGAGCAATTGCACTTCTGGACAAATGTTCAACAAAAATGCATACATATGTTCACCAAATTTTATATCCTAAAGCACTCACAGCAGCACTATTTATAACACCCCAGAACTGGAAAGTGTCCAAATGTCCTTTAGTGATAGAATAAATTAAGAAATGGTGGTATTTTCCCACAACAGATACCATAAGCAATGAGAATGAATGAACACAACTACACATGAGAGAGATGAATCTCACAAATATGCTAAATTAGCCAAAGAAACCAGACAGTATAGAGCACATGCTGTATGATTCCAATTATATCAAGAACTGGCCAATTAACAAAATTGTCAGATACTCCAGGGAGGTGTTTAGGGAAGAGAGTGGGAGGGCCTGGGGTACTGTCATTTCAGCGTCTGTCTGAGTGTGTGCAGTCCATAAAAATCCATCCAGATGTACATCTATGAGTCATTTTCTGTATGTTTATTATCCTTCACTAAAATGTTTAAAAATAGATTTATAAAATATTCAGCTAATAAGATGGGGGAAGTGGGAAAGATGGGAGAAAGAAGCAGCAAATGAGACGCATTCATCCACAAATCCCTAATTCTACTTTATTGTACTTTATAAGATTTAGTGCTATGTGTGAAGTTCACACACACACACACATGCACACACAGCAGAGAAAATGTATAGAAATCTGTAGAAGTTTAGGTGTACATACAAATGTAGATGTGTGTTTGTTCCACTAGAATAAAGGCTTCACAGGGACAGGAGCTTTATCTCATTCCATTAAATAGTTTTAGTTTCCAAAACATGAAAGTACTCAATAAACACATGTTAAAGGAATATGGTGCCCATCGGTCTCATTTCTCACACAATGTGACCACCCGTAGGAAGGTGTTCATGGCACATAAAGGCAATCTCCTTCCTGGTGAGCGCTCTCTTTCTCTCCATGGCACCAACGGTGTCCTGGACAAAGGGTTGGGCCTCCACTGCAGCTTCCCGGGATCACCGGGAACAAACTCAGCATCTGCACATGCGAGTTAGGAAGCAGGTTGTTGGGAGAATGGTTGCGTCCTAAGTGCCTTTGTATTTCTGTTGAGCCCTCTGAGCTCCGGGGCACATTTTATGCAAAGGCTCAGCCCCATGTTTTTCAAGAACGCCACTTGGAAACCAGCAGATGAGCAAAGGTCAAGACAATTTGAGTCCATATGGACCTCATTAGTACAGGGAACTGATGTGAAATGCTGTGTGGGGTTCTCACGGGCTTGTGTAGTCAAGATTCAAAAATTCCCAGAGGCTTGGTTCACATGTGATTTTCTTACTTCGGTATTGAGTTACAGCAGCTAAAGGCGGAGTCTGGGGTCCTCACTGCAGCTGCCTGAGCACAACTGGCCTGTCCCAATTTGGGGAGAAATGTTAAAAATGCACTTATAGGCCAAACCCGTGGCTCAAGGCAGGCTTTATAACGGTCTCTCTGGAGATTAGGCTTCAACATATGAATTTGGTTGGAGGATCACAACATTCAGTCTTTAGCACATGATTCCCAGGCACTTGGGAGCTCTTCTGGGGAGTCAATATGTCCCAGGAAACCACCCCATGTCATCAGGGTGGCTCAGGTGGCTGGCTCCAGACAACGTTTTCTGTCCACCTTATTCCGCACCCCATGCCTCCCTGTGCCCTGGGGACACAGAACTACATCCCATGTCGCACAGTGACTGTGGGGCACATAAATCAGTCTCCCCAGGAGACGGTGCGTGTGAAATAGAGGGAACTGGGGTGGGGAAACTAGTACAGCCTGGAAGTTTGGAAATACCTTCTGGAAGAAATTATGCCAGAAGTGAGGTTTTCCAAGTTGATTAAAAGTTAAACAGAGAAAGAAAAACGATAGGGGCACTGTGAGAATAAACTGCCCACGGTGTTATGGGTTGAATTGTGTTGTCTCCCAAAAGATATGCTATAGTTCTAACCTCATACATCAGAATGTGGCTGTGTGTGGGGATGGTGTCTTTACAGAAGTAACCAAATCAAAATGAGGTGATCAGGGTGGGTCTACTCAGATATGACTGGTGTCCACATAAGAGGAAATTTGGGCACGGACAGCCATATAGGGAGACTGCCATGTGGACATGAAAATGGCCATCTTTTAGCCAAGGAGGCCAGCCTGAAACTCTCCCCCTCACAGCCCTCAGAAGGACCCACCCTGCCAGCACTTTGTTTCAGAGTTCTAGCCTCCACAACTGAAACACTACATTTTTACCGTCTAATCCACTTAGTTTCTGGCACTGGCGCACTAGCACACAGTGTGAGCGATTTGGGCAGTCACTCGAGGCCAGATCCCACCAGGTGGGCGGGGTCCTGTTTGCTTGCCCCTGGGTTTGCTCTGCTGCTCACCAGCCCCATCTTGCGGTGCGCGAGCCTCCTCACTGCTGGCGCTCCTGGGGCAGTGTCCCCATCCTGCTCCACATGGCCATGCCTCTCCCTCCCCCTCGCACTACCTGCCAGACTTGCCCGGGTTTGGGCACCTCCCCATTTGGGCTACATCTTGCCTCAGGCGACTCCCTGGCCCCTGCTGCTCTTTGCACCAGGGTTTCTTCACTGCCGCCTCGCCTGTTTCCCGCACTCCCAGGCATAGTGCGGGGAGCCATTCGGTGTGAGTATGCTGGGAGAAGTCACTGAGCTGAACTGAAAAGCTGGTGACACTGTCACCACATGCAGCCTTTAATCACTCCTAATCAAAACTTTTTATTACAATTTTTTGTAATCTACTCACATGTATAGCAGCAGTGCAGTGAAATCACTTTAGCGCCTTGTAGGAAATATTCTAATGAAGATTGTTCAGCTTTGAGTTTTATTACCTGAGACCAGATTCTGTTCTTGGGAAAGATGATGAATTCAGGATGTTGTTAACTACGATTTGGGGCTCACTAATCTGATCTTTTTATGATCTCTGGGAAGCTGCAAATGAATAAGCAAACACAGTCTGTTCCTACTTAGAGCTGGATGGTTGGTCTGTGTAACACGGCCATCAGCGATCCTTCTCTCACTTTGAGTAATGAGGAAGCAGTGAGGCATTTCTCCATCATTAAATCAAACCGCCTGATTCCTCCCACTGAGTCTTCCGGGCACAACAATAGAGCTCTGAAGGGGCACTGCTCGCCTGCCCTAATTCTTTGCTGACCCAACTCCACTGTGCACATCAACAATTCATCAAGAAGGGCCCGGGTCCCTCGATGAAAGGATGCACTAAATGGATGTCACTCGTTTAAGTAAGTGCAATTATGAAGGGTTCGTTGTGATTCTGAGTGCTTCCGCCAGCACTGCCCATCCTCAGACTGGAATGTCCATGGAATTTCAAGCAAGAAGATACCATTGGCACCCCATGTGCCTCTGTTCCGCCAGCCCTCCACAGTGGCCCCCACAGGAACGTCCAGTAATTTGGGGTTCCTGACCCTGTGTAACACTTCTTACCCTGCTGCTTCCAGCCCTGTCTGCACTCTTTCATTTGGTGCCGACATAGATCTTTCCAGTTCGGCCTAAGTTTTCAGAGGTTTCTTCCCTCCCGCACTGAGACCCCAGATCAGATGGCGGCAGCATCCTCCTTGTCCACGCCTTTCTCCAGGTGGGATTGCCAGGTGGGCACACTCCAATGTTTCCAGGGGCAGACCATTACTAAGAAATATGACTCAACCGGTAATTGTTTTTTAATCAACAAATTTTGTACATCTTTTGAGAAGTTATTTCTTGTATTTTACTTTGTAAACATTACATTTCCAATAACACACATAATATAGGAATACGCTCATGTGCTGCATTTTAACACTGTAATGCAATCCTCCATCAGTAATTTATCATGCATGCATGTGAATTTTCAGTTGTGTTGTCCAAGACAGGAACCACTAATCACATACAGCTTTTAAATTTAAATAATTTAAAATTAAATAAAATTTGAAATGTAGCTCCTTAGTCACAATTGCCACACTTCATATGCTCCAAGCCATATGCAGCTAGTGGCTACCATATTAACGACAAAAATCATATGACATTTCCATCATCATAGAAAGTTCTGTTGGACAGCATTGACCTATAGAAATATATAGAAATGGCTCTGTGTTTATGTGACGTGTGCTACATAAACTGATCACACTGAACATATTGTGTTGTAACTCTTTTGTCACCAAATAATGTGTCTTTCATATTTTTAATGCCACTGCATGTGTATCTTCCATGTCCTTTAAGGCACCTTCCATTTCTAGACTGATGGGGTTTAGATTGTTACCATTTTGATTTGATTTGATGTTTGCTATTACAAATGATAATATAATTAACATCCCTATGCATTCCCCCTACCTGCCCCTTCACCAGCCTGTGTGGCTAATTTTCTAGGAGCGTTATCAAGAAGTGAATTTCTAAGTCAAAGTATATGTTCATTTTTAGTTATTAGAGTTACTGTAAAGCTGGCTTTGAAAGCAGCAAGCAGCTAAATGTACAGTCCCAATAAACCCATCACTCTATCAGCAATTTTATCAAACTGAAAAGTTCACCATGCTTGTGGTTTAAAATGATATCATTGCTGCTTCAAAAGGACTTTTTCAGATGATAAACTGACTATAAGTCAATACAAATTACTGCCAATTTGTACTTCTTTTAGTATTTGTCTTTATCACTTATTGGATAAAGGAGGTTTTCATATATTTAGGATACTGGTCTTATATCTATTACATGTTATTAATATTCACTTATTACTTATTTGTAATTTTGTAAAGTAATGTCTATTACATTTTTAACCTTTTAAAAATGTTTTTGAGTGGCCTTTAGCTCAGAGCCTGAGTATGGCAGCCCTGCTGGAGGGCCCACGGAGGGTCCTCTACTTTTGACCTTAAAGGGTCTGATCTCCAAGCTGGGACCTCCAGCAGAGAGCACTAAAACTGAGAAAGGTGCCCACATAACATGGCTGTGAAAAGCAGAGGGGTCGCTGTCTGCCAGAGAGAGACAGCTGGAAATGCAGGCACCCTCTTAAAGGGTCAATGCACAAAATTTCGTGTGCAGCCACTCAATTTGGGCTCCATCAGAGGGAGGGAAGAGTGGACTGGAGCTGTGTAAGCAAAAGCCAGGGTTGAGAGCTCTGGGGTTAGAGCTCAGAATGCAGACATCCCAGTTTCCTGTGCCGAGTCATTCCCTCACACTGTGCAGGCCATCTTCCTCAGGCAGGCCTTTGCTCTCCAGGGGAGACAGTTGACCCACCCTAAGGGAAAACCCCTTGCGCCACAGTGTGGAGTTTCTTAGGCCCATTAAGAGATGAGAATAACAGCCTCCAGGCAGAAGCAGTTGTCCCACCCTGTTAGAAAGCCTCTCACCCCAGCAGAATTCCAAGTGCCTGCAGCTGACACCTGCAAGACCAGCTCTGTGGGGGAAGGGAGTACAGCTCAGAATAGGGACAATCAAGGCCTGAAACTCAAGGCAGACCCAGTCTCTGGGCTAAGGAGTCCCCAACCATTGGACTAGTAGAGGCTTCAACCTCTCAAACCTCAATCAGGTTGCTCAGGGCCAGAAAGGGACAGTGACTCACATTCACCTGCACCAGAGAAGCTCCCAGGAGGCCCAGGATAGACACAATAAGGGGCCAGATTCAACAACATCAGAGCAAAATCCAGCCAGCCCCATAAATAGCTGACCCAAAGCACCTGTATACTAGCTGGCACGATGCCATTGGGGTTAAACCTCACTGGCAGCAAGTCGGAGGGGAGATCCCTCCACAAATGGGACATCAACAATCAAGTTCCAATTACAGCAGGTGAGCCCAAATAAGAGATTTCCAGACAATAAAGAGCTAAAAGACTTTATTACCACCAAGCCAGTGCTATAAGAAATGTCAAGCTTTTTAAAAAAGGAACACAGTTATAATGAATAAAATGGCAATAAATACCTACCTGTCCATAATCACTTTAAATGTAAGTGGATTAAATGGTCCAATCAAAAGGTATGCGTAGCTGAATGGATAAGAAGACAAAAGCAACATATATGCTGTCTAAAAAAGACCCACGACAAAAGACACATGCACACTGAAAATATAAGATGGAAAAAGATGTTTCATGCAAATGGAAACAAAAAAAAATGCTGGGTAGCAATACTTACTAGTATATCAGACAAAATAGACTTTAAAACAAAGGCTATAAGAGGAAATAAAAACATTATATAATGAAAGAGGGATTAGTCCAACAAGAAAATGTAAACCTTATAAATATGCATGCACCCAACATAGGAGCACCTAATATGTAAAGCACATCCTGATAGACATAAAGGGAAAGATAAACAGTAATATAGTCATAGTATGAATTTTAACATCCCATTGACATCAATAGATAGATCTTCCAGACAGAAAATCAACAAAAAAGCAGCTGTTTTCACTGACACACTAGACCAGATGGATTTAATTGATATTTTCAGATCTTTTACCCCAAAGCAGCAGAACATACATTCTTTTCAAGTGAACATAAAGTATTTTCTAGAATAGACCACATGTTAGTCCACAAAACAAGTCTCAAATAAATTTATGAAGATGAAATCATATCAAGCATGTTCTCCAACCACAATGGTATGAACTAGAAATAATTTAAAAAAAAAAAACACTGAAAACACACAAACACAAGGAGGCTAAGTAATATGATACTAAACAATGAATGGGTTAACAATTAAATCAAGGAAGAAATCAAAAGATACCTTGAGACAAATAAAAAGACAACAATCCAAAATTCGTGGCACAGTGAAAGCAGTTCTAACGACATTTATAGCCATACAGGGTTACCTCAAGAAACAAGAAAACTCTCAAACAATCTAACTTTATACCTAAAGGAATTAGAAAAATAGTGACAAAAACAACAACTAAAGTGAGCAGAAATTAAGAAATAATACAGAGCAAAGAGGAAATAAAATAGAGTCTAAGAAAACAATACAAAGATCAACAAAACCAAGAGCTGGTTCTATGAAAAGATACACATGTTTAACAATTCTTTAACCAGATGCATCAAGAATAAAGAGAGAAACCCAAATAAAAATCAAAAATGAAAGAGGAGAAGTAACAACTGAAAGCATAGAAATATAAAAGAGTATAAAAATATTACAAGCATGTATATGCCAACAAGTTGGACAACCTGGGTGAAATAGATAAATTCCTAGAAACACACAGTCTTCCAAAACTGAATCAAGAAGAAACAAAATCTGGCCCTAGTGGGTTTGGCTCAGTGGCTAGAGCGTCGGCCCACGGACTGAGGGGTTCTGGGTCTGATTCCAGTTTAGGGCAAGTACCTCAGTTGCAGGCTCAATCCTCAGCCCTGTTCAGGGCACTTGCAGGAGGCAACCAATTGATGTGTCTCTCTCACATCAATTTTTTTATCCCTCTCTTTGTCTATCCCACTCCCTTCCACTCTCTCTAAAAATCAATGGAAAAGTATCCTCGTTGAGGATTGACAAAAAAGAAAAAAAAAGGAGGAAGTGGGGGAGGAGGAGGAAGAGGAGGAAGAGGAGGAGGAGGAGGAGGAGGA
>NW_005353467.1:620601-642221 GCF_000412655.1 Myotis brandtii | reverse complement strand
AGAAGAAGAAGAAATATAATCTAATCAGAACAATTACAATTAAATAATCAAAGCAGTAATTAAAAAGCTCCCAGGAAACCAAAGTCCTGGACCCAATGAATTCACAGATGAATTTTAACAAACATTCAAAAAACTAACATCTATTTTTTAAAACTATTCCAAAAAGCCCTAACCAGTTTGGCTCAGTGGATAGAGCGTTGGCCTGCAGACTGGAGGGTCCTGGGTTCAATTCCGGTCAAGGGCATGTACCTTGGTTGTGGGCACATCCCCAGTTGGGGGCATGCGGGAGGCAGCTGATCGATGTTTCTAACTCTCTATCCCTCTCCCTTCCTCTCTGTAAAAAAAAAAAAAAATCAATAAAATATATATTTTTAAAAACTATTCCAAAAAAATACAAGAGGAAGAAAGACTCCCAAGATCATTTTACAAGGCCAGCATTATTCTAATTCCAAAATCAGATAAAGACACTACTAAGAAAAAAATTTATAGGCTAATATATCTGATGAATATAGATGCAAAAATCCTCAATATACTAGTGAACCAGATCCAGTAATACATTAAAAAGATCATACTCCATGATCAAGTGGGATTTATTCCAGGAATGCAATGTTAGTACAATTTCTGCTAAACAATTAATGTGATACATCACATAAATATAATGAAGAATAAAAATTATATGATCATTGAAAGATGCAGAAAAAGCTCTTGACAAAATCCAAAACCCATTTATGATTTTTTTTAAAAATCTCTCAACAGAAAGGGACTAGAGGAGACATAACATAATAAAGGCCATATATGACAAACCCACAGCTAACATCATACTCAACAAGAAAACGATAAAAGTGTTTCCATTAAGAACAGTAACAAGACAGTGATGTTAACGTTCACTACTCTGATTCAACATAGTACTGAGAGTCTTAGCCACAGTAATCAGAAAATTAAAAAATGATAAAAATCATCCAAGTTGAAAGGAAATATAAAACTGTCATTATTTACAGATGACATGATACTGTATATAGAGAACCCTAAGATTCTACTAAAAATCTACTAGAAGTGATAAAAGAATTCAGTTAAATAGCAGGCTACAAAATAAACATTCAGAAATTGGTTGCATTTTTATACATCAATGATGAACTATCAGAAAAAGAAACTAAGATAACAATCCCATTTACAAGTGCATAAAAAGACCCTAGGAATAAATTTAACCAAAGAGGCAAAAGACCTATATTACTAAAGTTACAAGAAACTGAAGAAATAAACTGAAGAAGATACAAATGAATGGAAGTATATACTGTGCTTAAGGATAAGAAGAATTAACATCATTACAAGTTCCATACTATCCAAAGCAATCTATAAGTTCAACACATTTCCTGTCAAAATACCAATATTGTTTTTCATAGAAGTAGAACAAATAATTCAAAAATTTATATGGAACCACAAAGATCTCAAATAATTACAACAATCTTGAGAAAGAAGAACAAAATTGGTGGTATCATGCTACTGGATATCAAATTATGTATACTACATGACTACAGTAATAAAAACAGCATCCTATTGGCATAAAGACAGACACATAGACACCTGGCCGATGTGGCTCAGTGGTTGAGTATTGACCCATGAACCAAAAGGCCACCAGATTGATTCCTGGTCGGGGCACATGCTGGGGATGTGGGCTCAATTTCCAGTAGGGGGTGTGCAGGAGGCAGCCAACGATGTTTCTTTCTCATCGATGTTACTATTTTTCTATCTCTCTCCCTTTCTCTGTAAAATCAATAAAAGCATATTTTTTTAAAAAATACATACAGCAATGGAACAGAATGAGAGCCCAGAACTAAACCCATGCCTATATAGTTAATTAGTGTATGATAAAGGAGGCAAGAACATAGAAGAGAGTAAAAGTCTATTTGATAAATGATCTCAGGAAAATTGAACAGATAAAAAAAATAAAACTAGACCACCTTCTTATACTATATACAAAAATAAATTCAAAATGGGTTAGAGAATTAAATGTAAGGTTAAAACCATAAAACTCCTGGAATAAAAGATGGGCAGTAAGAACTCTGACATTTTTCTTAGTAATTTTTTTCTGATATATCTCCTCAGACAAGAGAAACAAAAAAAACAAATAAACAAATGGGACTCCACCAAACTAAAAAATTTTTGCACAGCAAAGAAAACCATCAACAAAATGAAAAGACAACCTACTGAATGGAAGAACATATTTTCCAATGATACATCAGAAAAGGGGTTAATATCCGAAATATATAAAGAACTCATACAAATGAACACACACAAAAAAAATCTAATTGAAAAATGGGCAGAGTACCTGAATAGACACTTCTCCAGAAAAGAACATACAGATGGCCAGTAGACATATAAAAAGGTGTTCAACATCACCTATCATAGAAAGATGCAAATTAAAGCCACAATGAGTATCACCTCACATCTGTCAAAAGACTCATCAATTACTCAAAAAACAAATGTTGGAATGATATGGAGAAAGGGAACCCTCTACACTGATGATGGGAATGCAGATTGGTGCAGCCACTACGGAAAAACAGTATGAGAGTCCTCAAAAAGTTAAAAATGAAACTGCCTTATGACCCAGTGATTCCACTTCTGGGTGTATATCCAAAGAAACCCAAAACACTAATTTAAAAGAATAAATGCACCCCTATGATCATTGCAGCATTATTTCAAACTAGAGGCCTGGTGCACAAATTCGTGCATGGGTGGGGTCCTGCTGGCCTGCCCTGATTGGGGCCGATCAGGCCAGGCCCGCCCAGGGGAGGGCCATGGGCAGTTGGTGTGCCGGCCCCACCCCCTGGTTGAACTCCAGTCGAACTCCTGGTCGAGGGGACAATTTGCATATTACCCTTTTATTATATAGGATAGCTAAAATATGGTAACCCAAATGCTCATCAGTAGATGAGTGGATAAAAAAGTTGTGGTGCATATATATGATGGAATATTACTTGGCCATAAAAAGGAATGTAATCTTGCCATTTGCAACAGCATGGAGAGACCTAGAGGGTATTATGGAAAGTGAAATAAATAGTAAGAGATAGACAAATACCATATGATTTCACTTATATGTGGAATCTAAAGAACAAAATAAGCAAACAAAATTGAAACAGACACATTAATACTGAAAACAAACTGATGATTGCCAGAGGGAAGAAGATTTGAGAGACTGAATGAAAGAAAGATGAAGAGAAAAGTACAAATTGGTAGTTACAAAATAGTCACAGGGATCTAAAATATAGCATAGGGATTATAGTCAACTAGAGGCCCGGTGCACAAAATTTGTGCACTGGAGAGAGGGTGTCCCTCAGCCAAGCCTGCACCCTTTCCAATCTGAGACCCCTTCGAGGATGTCTGACTGCCGGTTTAGGCCCGATCCCCTGTGGCAGTTGGGGGGGACCAGGCCTGTGGGATCAGGCCTAAACCGGCAGTCAGACATCCTCGAAGGGGTCTCAGATTGGAAAGGGTGCAGGCTTGGCTGAGGGACACCCTCTCTCCAGTGCACAAATTTTGTGCACCGGGCCTCTAGTTGACTATAATCCCTATGCTATATTTTAGATCCCTGTGACTATTTTGTAACTACCAATTTGTACTTTTCTCTTCATCTTTCTTTCATTCAGTCTCTCAAATCTTCTTCCCTCTGGCAATCATCAGTTTGTTTTCAGTATTAATGTGTCTGTTTCAATTTTGTTTGCTTATTTTGTTCTTTAGATTCCACATATAAGTGAAATCATATGGTATTTGTCTATCTCTTACTATTTATTTCACTTTCCATAATACCCTCTAGGTCTCTCCATGCTGTTGCAAATGGCAAGATTAACTGCCCACCCCTGCTGGCCTGGTCACCCCTAACTGCCCTCCCCTACAGGCCTGGTCCCCCCCAACTGCCCTCTCCTGCTGGCCCGATTGCCCACAACTGCCCTCCCCTGCCAACATCAAATCTATTAGTATTGGCTTAATATAGTATTTAGGTGCTCCAATGCTAAGTGCATATTTATTAATAACTAGAGGCCCAGTGCACAAAATTCATGCACAGGGGGAGGGGGGGTTCCTCTCAGCCCAGCCTGCACCCTCTCCAATCCAGGACCCCTCAGGGGATGTCTTACTGACGGTTTAGGCCTGATTCCACAGGGATCAGGCCTAAACTGACAGTCGGACATCCCTCTCACAATCCAGGACCACTGGCTCCTAACTGCTCACCTGCCTGCCTGCCTGATCACCCCTAATTGCCCCCCTGATGGCCTTGTCACCCCCAACTTCCCGCCCTGCCAGCATGGTTGCCCCCAACTGCCCCACCACCGGCCTGGTCGCCCCTAACTCCCACCCCACTGGCCTGGTCAACCCCAAGTGTCCCCCCTGCCAGCCTGGTTGCCCCTCACTGCCCCCCTTATAGCCTGGTCACCCCTAACTGCCTCCTTGCCAGCCTGGTTGCCCCACGCAGCCTGCTGCTAGTCAACTTCCCGCCCTGCCAGCATGGTTGCCCCCAACTGCCCCACCACCGGCCTGGTCGCCCCTAACTCCCACCCCACTGGCCTGGTCAACCCCAAGTGTCCCCCCTGCCAGCCTGGTTGCCCCTCACTGCCCCCCTTATAGCCTGGTCACCCCTAACTGCCTCCTTGCCAGCCTGGTTGCCCCACGCAGCCTGCTGCTCGGTCATTTGGTCAGCCTCACTAACCCCCTGCTGGCCTGGTCGCCCCATGCAGCCTGTTCAGTCATCCATTCGGTTGTTTCGGTCACTTAGGCTTTTATATAGATAGACAGTTATAGCTTCCTGGTGAACTGACCTGTTATTATTATATAGTAACCTTTGTCTCCAATTTTGGCTTAAAGTCTATTGTGTCTGATATGGGTATTGCAACCCCTGCTCTTGTTTGGTTTTCACTTGCACAAAATATTTTTCTATTCCTTCACTTTGAGCATATCAGCATCCTTAAAGCTGAATTAAGCCTCTTATAGCTAGCATATAGTTGGGTCTTGTTTATTTTATCCATCCAACCACTCTGTCTTTTTATTGGAAAACTAGAGGCCCAGTGCACAAATTCGTGCACCAGTGGGGTGCCTAGGCCTGACCTGTGGGATCAGGCCAAAACTGGCTCTCTGACATCCCCCGAGGGGTCCCAGATTGCGAGAGGGCACAGGCCAGGCTGAGGGACCCCATAGGTGCACAACTGGGGCCAGGGAGGGATGTGGGAGATTGGCCAGCTGGGGAGGGACCACAGGAAGGTTCCAGGGCATGTCTGGCCTGTCTTGCTCAGTCCCGATCAGCCGGACCCCAGCAGCAAGCTAAACTACCGGTCAGAGCATCTGCCCCTTGGTGGTCAGTGCACATCATAGTGACTGATCAACTGGTGGACTGTCTGCTCCCTGCTGGTCAGTGCACATCACAGCGAGCAGTTGAGTGGCCTTAGCATAACATTAGCATATTACGCTTTGATGGGTTGAACAGACAACCGGACAACTGGACACTTAGCATATTAGGCTTTTATTATACTAGAGGCCCAGTGCACAAAAATTTGTGCACTCGGGGCTATGGGGTCCCTCAGCCCGGCCTGTGCCCTCTCACAGTCTGGGACCCCTTGCTGGCTTAGGCCTGCTCCCCAGGGGATTGGGCCTAAGATGGCAATCAGACATCCCTCTGGCAGCCCAGCAGCCCTTGGGGGATGCCCACTTGCCAGCAGGGAGCAGACCTAAGCTGCAGTCAAACATCCTTAGCGCTGCTGAAGAGGCAGGAGAGGCTCCCACCATCACCGCTGTACTGGCAGCCATCAGCCTGGCTTGTGGCTGAGCAGAGCTCCCCATGTGGGAGCGCCCTGACCACCAGAGGGCAGCTCCTGCATTGAGCATCTGCCCCCTGGTGGTCAGTATGTGTCATAGTGACCAGTCATTCCCAGTCCTTCAGCTGTTAGGGTCAGTTTGCATATTACCCTGTTACTGTATAGGATAGAGGCCTGGTGCATGGGTGGGGGCCAGCTGGTTTGCCCTGAAGGGTGTCCCGGATCAGGGTGGGGGTCCCGCTTGGGTGCCTGGCCAGCCTGGGTGAGGGGCTGATGGCTGTTTTAAGCTGGTCGCACCCCCTTCAGAGTGGGGGTCCCCACTGGGGTGCCTGGCCAGCCTGGATGAGGGGATGATGGCTGTTTGCAGCTGGTCACACCCCCTTCAGGGTGGTTTTCAGGCTGGCAGGTGACTGAAGCTCCCAACCTCTCCTTTTTTTCTTTTATTCTGGGATTTATTTACTTTCTATGGCTGTCACTGGAGCTGAGAGCCAACTTTAGCTCTGAGGCCGGCTCCAGCTTGAGACTTCAGCTGCTGAAAGCAGGAATCTAGGGTTTGTTTGGCTTCTATAATTGTAACATTGTTTCGGTCCTGCTCTCTCCAGCTCTGACGGCTGAAAGCAGGTATCTGGGTTTTGTTTAGCTTCTATAATTGCAACATTGTTTCTTAGAGTGCAGCTCAGAGGCCGGCAAGGCAGGCGGGGAACCTTGGCTTCCTCCATCACTGGAGCAAGCAAGCCTCCTGTTCGCTTCAGCTGCCTGGCTGCCGGCCGCCATCTTGGTTGGCAGTTAATTTGCATATCGTCCTGATTAGCCAATGGGAAGTGTGTCGGAGGTACGGTTAATTACCATGTTTGTCTATTATTAGATAGGATAAGATACAATCTATTTACATTTAAATAAATTGATAGTAAGTACTTACTAATGCTGCATTAGCAATTGTTTTCTGACTGTTTTGTAATTTTCTGTTTCTTTCTTGCAGCCATTCTTTGTGAATTGATCATTTTTTAGTAGTATACTTTGATTCCATTCTCTTTATCTTCCATAAATCTACTCTAGGTTTTGATTTGTGATTATCATCAGACCTACATGAAACATCTCATATACTGACCATCTCTTTTAAACTGATAACAATTGACTGATTGTACATAAAAATTCTACCCTTTCACTAGCTCCATGGCATTTTATTTTGTTGATGTCACTATTTAAATATTTTTGTATTGTTATAGTTACAGCACATTTTTAATATCTTTGCCCTTTAAACTGTGTAATAGGGTTAAGTAGTTAACACATCACATTATAGTATTAGACTATTCTGAATCTGACTGTGTACTTACTTTTGCTTTTTTTGTTCTATATTTTACATGTCTTTATGTTACTAATTAGCATCTTTTAAGGTTTAAGGGTGATGAATTTTCTTAGCTTTTGTTTATAATGGAATGTCTTTATCTCACCTTTATTTTTGAAGGATAACTTTGTTGGGTAAAGTTTTCTTGGCTGGCAGTTTCTTTTTTTAGCACTTGGTATCCCATTCTCTTCTGGCCTGCAAGGTCATGATGAGAAATCTGCTGGTAGCTTTATAGTAGTTTCCTTGCATGAGAGATTTTTTTCTCTTGCTGCTTTTAATATTCTATCTTTGTCTTTGATTTAGACAATTTTAGCATAATGTGTATAGAGAAAATCACTTTGAATTGAAATTCTGGTGACCTATTAACTTTACAAATTTGGATGTCTATATCTCTCTCCAGCTTTCAGAAGTTCTCAGCCATCATTATTCAATTAGATTTTCTATCCCTTTCTCCCTCTCTTCTTCTTCCGGGGCTGCAGTGGTATACAGTTTGTTTCTCTTAATGGTGTCCCATAAATGCCATAGGCTTTCTTCATTTCTTTCATTTTTCTTTTTAGGTCCTTCTCAATTTTTTTCCTTGCTTCACTTAAATTGACCTGTCTTCTAGATCACTGATTCTTTCTTCTGTTTAGTCAAGTTTGTTATTGAAACTCTCTATTATTAAATTCTTCAATTAATTCATTGTATTCTTTGCTCCAAAAATTATGTTTCATTTTCTTTTGCATTTTCTAACTTCTCATCAAACTTCTTATTTTGTTCTTGTATTCTATTTCTAATATCATTATATTATTTATCTGTGTTTTCTTGAAGTTCTCTGAGCATCTTTAGAACAATTATTTTGAATACTTCGTAATTTCTTGATCTCCATGGGGGGGGGGCAGTTACTGGCAGTTTGTTGTATTACTTTGGTGGGCTCATGTCTCCCCAATTCTCCATAATTCTTATAGCTTTGTATACTACAATATCTGCACATTTGAAGAAGCAGTCTCCCCTTCCAAACCTTATGGACTGACTTTAGTATAAGAAAGCCTTCAGCTGCAGGTGGGAGTGTGCTGCACTGTTCTGTGACCATGGGTTTAGTGATGCAGGTCACTGAATGCAGGGGCTGTGATGATATCAGGTCAATGGTGATGTGTATCTCTTAGGTTGAGGCTGCTGGGTCCACAACATTAATAGTGTGGACCTGGGTGAGCACTGTGGAAGCAATCCACAGTGTCTCAAAGTACTGTTGGGATTCTCAGCAGTGCCTGCAGGTCCAGCAGCTAAGGACCAGGGCATGTATTAGTGGTGGCTGGAGCTGATGGTCACACTTAGCTGTGGGGCCAACTGCAGGGGCCTAAATAGGGATGGGGGCCAGTTGCAGATATGTAGATAGTGGTAAGAGCCAGAGCAGGTAGAAAGAATTGGAGCCACTGAAAGCTCATTGGAAGCTCCAGGGCTCTGGCTGTCAGCATGCCCTCCCATGGCTGCAAACTGCCCCCCAGGCATGTTCATGACAACGGCGGCCACTGAGGGGCGTGAGGCTGGCAGTGTACAGTGCATAGCTGAGAGCTAAACTCCAAGGGCCCACACAGTGATGGGAGGAGATCTATACTGCTGGCTTGCACTTGGGGAGTTCCAGTGAAGTCCCTGGGCTCTGGTAGATGTGGGGGAGGTACTCACGCAGCTGGCATCAGAAAACACAATACCCATGGGACAAAAACTGGGGGAAAATGCTGGATTTTTACACAGAGCTGGTTACTGTGAACTGCAATCACTCCCTCTGTGTGACTAACACTGGTATCCTTGCTTTTCTTCCCTTTTCTATCCTTAGTCTCTGTCCATTTCAGCTTTGTCGGTCTGGGGTGGGGGGCTGCAGTGGGACCTTTGTGGGTGCGTGGAAGGCTGGAGAGGCAGGTTGCACACCTGATCTTCCTCTCCTGGTGAGAGTGATGCTTCCCCGCTGGGAAGCTCTCCCTTGGCACTGAACAATGCCAGCTTGCGGGGCGAGATGATATCGGCAGAATGAAGCTGTCTTCATTTTCTTCTGGGTAATTATTTTCAGACTTTGTGTTCCACTCTGTTGTTAAAATTTCTTAGGTGGACGCCAGAGCTCTCCCAATCGTTTTTGTTTTGTTTGTTTGTTGTTGTTTTTTTGGGGGGGGGGCTGTTTTTGTGCAATTGTTGATCTCTGTGTGAAGAGAAGGCTGGAGTCTCCTATGTTGCCATTTTGATGACATCCTCCCATATTCTTTTTACTAAATGAGTTACTTTGGCTCAGTAGCAGCCATATATCTTTTTAGGAGCGATAGTTATCATTTCTATTATACTTCCTAAGCACAGGGAATGTTGCACTGGCTGGTGCGTTACCTTCACTGGCATTCCATTCCTCTCGCCGCAGGTGGAGGCTTTAATAATTGCTCCAATACCACCTGCCCAGGACTGTCAACACCCACCTCCCACCAGTGATGGAGTCGTGCTTGCCTGCCAGCCAGTGAGTTATGTGGCCTCCAAATCCCACCGTGGACTCTCATTCCTAGTGTCACTCACGGGACCAACAATATTCTGTAGGATTCCCAGGAAACATTCTGTGATGCATTCTGCATGCACAGTCTTTACTGGGATGACTGTCAGGAGACACACCTGTAATGGGAATGGAGAAAGCATGGAAGTGGGAGGGAGAGGCTGGACCTCAGTGCAGTTGCCAATAAGGCCTTAGAGGTGCCTGCGGTGCTCCGGCACTGACACGGCCCTTCATAGTTGTCTCTAATGCAGGCAAAGCAGCCAGGCTCTTCACCTCCAGAAGGCAGAGCGTCAGCTATGGTCTGCCTCCCTGAGGGGTGATGGCAATTCCCAGTGAGGGAATGCAGCACAGGATCCTAAGAGAGTAAATGACACTTCTGTCAGCAATAAAAAAAATAAGCTTTAGAAAGAGACATGATTGGGAAAGCTGACAGAATCCAGTAAGTTCTATATGTTAGTTAATAGTATTACACATTACTAGAGGCCCAATGCACAAATTCGTGCAAGGGGCTTGGCCTTCACAGCCCCTTGCAGCCCCAGCTTCGTCCAGAAGGTCGTCCGGACTGTCCTTGCAGCCCCAGCTTCATCCGGAAGGTCATCCAGATGTTCTGCTGTTCAGTCTAATTAGCATATTAGCTCTTTATTATATAGGATACTAGAGTAAATTTCTTAGTTTTGATATATGGTCTATGGTTATAGAGGATGCTAACATAGAGGAAGCTGGGTAAAGAATATAAAGAAACTCTGTACTATTTTTGCAACTTTACTATATGTCTAAAATTATTTTAATATAAAAATAGTGATAAAAGTAAATTTAAAGGATATATGAATAAATGAGAGGATGAGCAATAAATTTATATGCAGTATTAAAGAAGACAAAATAAATTTTAAAGAAAATGGGCATATTTAAGAAATTAAAGGTGTCAATGTATTATATACATCAGTGAAGTCCTCAAAGATGTTAATAAGTAGTTCTAATGGTTCAAGGGTGGTTGAAGACAATTTTTATCGGGTTGTGAAATGAAAGGAGGTCAAATTTCTCCTTTGGCAACTATATTTCTCTTTATGGGAACAATTCATATAAGAAAAGACGAGGTTATATAGTTAAATGAACTATTGTCTACAGGCTTAAATGAGTTCTAAAATGTAGTGTAAGTAAGTGTAGGTCATGGTGGATATGAAGTATAAAATTTTAACATTTGCCTTTAAAATTCATTTTCAACTGAAAAGTTTGGGGGAAATTTTCCTGATGTGAATCCATCTCTTGTAATGGAACTGAATTCAAAAGAAAACTTGGATTTCCTCCACATAAATTTGATAAGAACATTCTGTACCTAATCTGTGTTTTCTAAAAGTTCTCCAATTAAGCTAATTATAATAATAGCCTTCTAGCAATAATTACAATAATATCTAACATTTATTGAGTGCATGTTTTGTGTCAGCACTCTGCTATTTCAAATGCCTTATTTAAGAGACATTAAGAAACTTGCAGAATGAAAGAGACAAGGCTTTGTAAACAGAAAGCTGTGGCCGCTGAAATGAGTGGGAAATAAGCATAAAAGTCCATGAGAAAGCACAAAGCCCTTCTAGTAACAAGAGACCTTCTTAAGGCCCGGGTCCCCTGGAGGGCTGACTTCTTTCCATTTAGTGCAGCTTTCCCTTCTGGGAGGCCACACAGGGAATCCGTACATGTGAAACCTCTATTTTTTTGTCCACCTGTTACAAACAGTGCCTGAGGAAACAGCCAGATTTTCTGATGGGGAAGGTGTATGTCGAATGGTGTGCCTAATCCAAGTGAGGTAGTGCATCTGAAATTCACTTGGAGAGGCTTTGGTGTGTTTCTAAAAGCGCAGTCAGCCATCAGAGCAACAAAAACAAAGGTGCAAGGAGAAACCTGTGCGGGAGGGTGCAGGCAGAGTTTGTCAATGTGATCTAATGCATCCCTTGAGCAATGCCGGGTAACACGTGGGATATATAATTCTGGAATTATCTTCCTATCTTGCTTTGTTCCTTCAAAATAAAAGGAGCTTTTAACTCCTGGAGAGGGTAAGATAAAGAAGCAATTTTCATACATCCCATATCACATTGCAGCAGCCTAATCAAAGGAGAAAAGGAGGAAGGGGTCTCTTTTTATTTATTGGAGGTAGGCCACTTGGAAAAAGCCATTGACCTGCCTGAGGTTAAAGGCAAACTAAAAGACAACTGCAGGCCATGCTGACTCTGAAAAGGAAGTAAGTTAGAATAAATACAACTCTGCAGCAAACAGAGGGACAGCTTTTACAGCAGTCTTGGTGACAGAGCATGTGTGAGACCAGCCCGAACGGATGGCACCTGGCTCAATCTGCCTGTATTGCATTTCTGTGGCTGCCATAACACATTACCACAAACTTCACTGCTCTGGGCGTTGGAAGTCTGACATGGGCCCCACTGGGCTAAATTCGAGATGCCAGAGGCTGGACTCCTTCTGGGGAGAGAGCTATCCTCTTGCTCTGATCCAATTTCCAGAGTTCAAAGTTTGTAATGGTTCACCTTTGACCCCGTGCCTCTGTCCCTGCTCCCATCATCACATCTCTTTCTCTGCCCACAGCCGGGAACTTCACCCACTTTAGGGCCTGTGATGACCTCGGGCCTGCCTAGCAGATCCAGGTAATCTCCCCATCTCACCAACCTCAATCACACCAGCAAGTCTCTGCCGTGAAGATCGTGTATTAACAGGTTCCCAGGCTTGGGACGTGGACATCTTTGGGGTATCATTCTGCCCGCCGCATTACCCAATGTGGCAACATGGGGAGTTTATGCTGAGAATGGAAAGTGAGATAACTATAATTAAACACATAACCGTGGTGGGGCCTTGTTTTGTTTACACCTGAACTAAAGATGATCTCTGAGTGTGGGTTCTGCAATGTGTTCCTCTGGCAGCACAGTGCCCAGATCCACCTGTCTGCAGAGGGATCTGCTCAGTGGCTCCCGCAGGTGTGCCACTCTGGGTGGAAAGTGGGCAAGAAGGGAGAAACAGGGGGTGTCCTGAGGCGAATGCTGGGTACTTTGGGTAACTGCAGAAGGAAGCAGCCGGCATAAGATCCTGCTCATGGTGTGCACCGAGAGGGCCAGCAAGGCCAAGGAATCCTAGAGCCATCCTGAGGCAGAGAAAAAGGAGCGGGAGGTGGAGGATGGCAAGACTGATGGGTTTTTAGATCAATTTGTTCCAGAATCCAGGGCTCTGAGAGATCTGAAGTGACAACTCTCTCCGAGGTGCCCTGGGATGAGGGTACTTTGACACGCCCACTGCAAACAACAATGTGAGCTCACATTGTTTTCTGCTACAAGATACTCCCCGAGTGAAAGAAGGACTTGGGGCTGACTGAGGAGTCACTGTGCCAGGGGTGAGGTTTCTGGGTGGAAGTCGGGACCCAGTGAGAACATGCCAACCCCTGCTGCTGGTAGAGCCATGTTTTATTTGCAGTACCCAGCGGGCTGCGGGGCTGAGAGCCAGGAAGCTGGGCAAGATTGAAAGAGACAGAACAGATACCACTTAAAGCTGGACCACCATGGGAGGGGAGGTTCTGTGATTGACATCTTCCACCAAACCTGTCTTTAAAACACGGATTATGCTCAGTCTGAAAGCCTGTCTGAGGCTGGTGTTTCCGTGTGATCTTCCCATGCCCAGATCTCATTCATCTGCCACAGTGGTGAGCAGACGGAAGCGAAGGAGACAAGGAAACTCAGGACCTGAGGGTAGGCAGGGGAGCTCAGCATCAGAAAGAGCCTGTTTGCCCAAGAGCGTGGCCTTGCGCTCCGGACTCCTCACAGGGGAGATGAGGGAGTTATGACTCAGGGGAGGGCTATGCTCCCTGGGGGCATGGGCACAGGGCGGCCCCTCAGTAGGAGGCAGAATAAAGCAGGTGACAGAAAGAATGGGGCCAGACCCACCTTTCCCGGCTCATCCTGCTAAATTCCATTAGTGGCTCGGGTATGAGGCACAAGAGAAAGAGGAAGTGTGACCATTGGAGGGCGAGGCAGAAGCTTGGAAGGGAGAGAACTTGGGCTGAAAACCAGAAGATGGGGTAATTGGGGTCCCTTCCACCTCTGGCTGAGGGCCTTTGGGTGTAGGCCACTGACTCTCCCCAGCTCTAACTGCAGAAAAATGCCACTTGTCTGCCTGCACCCACAGGGATGCTGTCAGCCTCAATCAGCTCCCCAGGGCTGAGACTACACTGCAAATCAAGGTTCTCATCATGGGAGGTGGTTCCAGAGGGTTTGGTGAGCATCCCAAATTTCTTTCTTAGCCTTATCCTTCCCTGTGCCTCCACCCCGACATATACATGCACATATACATACATTCCAGTTGCACATGCTTTACCTATGTATCCCTTTCCCATGCCGTAGTTTGACTGTCTCAATGCATTCTATAAAAGTGAAAACACAGACATGTCCAGTTGTGATCGCAAAATTAACATGCATGTAGATATAAATATTTTTAAAAGATGTTTTATAGAATAAGAGTATAGTCCGATATCAATCCTTGGAGCATGCATAACAAAAAATAGTGCCAAAAAACATCCTAATTGAATATTTGTAGCTCATTTCCAGCTGGCAAAAGATGTCACAAATAACAAGAGGAGAGATAAAGCATGACTTTCCATGGGAACTGGACACCCACAAAATCTGTTTCTTATAGACTCTGAAGCCATGACATTTCCATCCTCCACTTTCTGTTCCTGACATGTGGAAATGAACTGTCTCCTATATGAGGATTTGAAATGCTCACCATTTGAATTAATAACATTTTTTCCTTTTCAGAAGAGTCTCCATTGTTCCTTCATTCTGAGCTTTGGACTAAAAGTTTCATCTGAGAGCCAAGACCAAAGAAACAACACTTTCACAAGTGAAATGAACAAAACTTTAAATGAAAGTATATTGACATAGTTGTAAGCCTTGATAGCAGGAGTATAAATTGATATAATCTTCTGAACAATAACCTGAAATATCCACAATTAGCCTTAAAATTTCCATTTCTTTTGTTAATTCTCACCCTAGAATATGTTTTTATTGATTTTAGAATGAGAGGAAGGGAGAGGGAAGAGAGAAACATTGATCAGTTGCCTCCCACACACACCATGACTGTGGATTGAACCCACAACCTGGTTATGTGCCCTGACCAGAAATCGAATCCACAACCTATTGGTGTAAGTGATGATGCTCCAAGCAACTGAACCACACTGGCCAGGGCAAATCTCCATCCGCTTAATGTATTACTCCACTTCTAGGAAGCTAGAAGCTTAGACAAATACATGTGAATAACGCATTAAGTTTTCATAGAATACAATACTAACTAACTCATTAAAATGATGAATTAGATTTTTTTATTCAAAGAAAATTATGTCTCTAATATTGTAATAAGTTAAACAAAAACAATTTGATACTGTAAATACTAAACTTCCATTATAGGTGTATGTGTGGATATGCCTTTATAAATGCATCTCATTCATATGTATAAGTACAACCTATTCATATGTATAAGGAGATCTCACTCATATGTATAAGTAGATCTTATCCATACAGTGACAAATGCTTTACTTTATCTCACATGATCTGATTTTCACACTCATTTGTGGGGTGGGCATCATTAGCATCCCAATTTGGAAATGTGAAATGGGTTACATAGACAAATCTAATTTATAAGAAAATAACATTTAAACATCAATTTAAAGGGGAGCAGCTAGCCAATAAGTGGTACAAGGATAATTGGTCAGAAAAAAACATATTTTGACCTTCACATCAGAGCAGTCATCAAATAAATTCCAAGTGAATTAAATACTTAAATATAAATAATACAAACATAGAAAGTATTTTTAGCCCTGGCAGTTGTTGCTCAGTGATTAGAGTGTCAGCCCGAACACCAGAGGGTGGAGGGTTTGATTCCCTGTCAAGGGCACGTACTTGGGTTG
Source organism: Myotis brandtii (assembly GCF_000412655.1). Classification (NCBI taxonomy): domain Eukaryota; kingdom Metazoa; phylum Chordata; class Mammalia; order Chiroptera; family Vespertilionidae; genus Myotis; species Myotis brandtii. Next base: position 626,628 of record NW_005353467.1, on the reverse strand, counting down.
AAGGTTCAATACCTGGCCCTGGTTGGCCCTCATGCAGGAGTCAACCAATCCATGTGTCTCTCTCATATTGATATCCTCCCCCGTCTCTTTCCTTCCCTCCCTCCCATCCACTCTCTCTAAAAAGCAATGGAAAAAATATCTTCAGGTGAGGATTTAAAAAAAGAAAAGAAAGAGTAGAGATATAGATGCACACACATATGTATGTTATATAAAATACTTGAATATGTATTGTAACTGATACATAATAGTTTGTTAAACTGATGTGACTGCTATTATTCATGGAAAAGTTCTCTTATTGTTGAATGTTTAACTTGTTTGCAGATATTTTGCTACCAGGATAACAAAGTGATGAAGTCTTTACATGTGGTTCCTTGCACACTCTCTGGTAGCACTAACTCAGTTGAACAGTCTGCCCATAGGGGCCCATTCATGCTGGTGGGGAGGCATGGAGGAAACCTCTCTTGTCTCTCTCGTGCATAAATCCACGGTTATTCACTAGCTACAGTCCCCTTCTTCCAAATGACCTTCAGGTCAATATATTTATTTGGCAAGTATATATTAAGCATCTACTATGTGCCAAGAATGGTGTAAATTCAATAATCCATTTAATATCCCACAGTATCTCAAACCTATTTTGTTCATGACTGCCCTCTGCCGTATGTCTCATCTAGTTAGTTCTACCATCATCCAAGTCAAAAGTCTCTTCCCCTCTCTTGCTCACTCTTCATCATCTAGTCAATCCTAAGTCCTGCCTATTCTAGGACCAATTCAGAAGCTGGCCCGAAAGAGCACCTAACTTGTCTCTTCTCTGTGTTTGTCTGTCTTATAGCATCTGATTCCTATTGTGAAAGCAGAAACCTCTGATACTCACTTTCCGTGGGCATGGCAAGCAAGCCATCCCCCTCCAGGCTTGCCTCAGTGCCAATATGGCTGAGTTGCTGGGGCAGCAGCGGTGGAGTTCAGACCCTGTGAGCATGGCCAACGCTGCTGAGGCTGCAGGGCAGGCGGGCCTCCGGGTGGAGCACGTGTGGCCTCAGGGGTCCCACCAGACCACTCTTGGGTGTGATTTTGGCAGTCATTGTGCCTATGGCTTAGCTTTCCTTGTGCCTGACCACTGTCTAAACACTGTTCCATGGCCTTCTGAGGGGTTCTCTGAATTGTCCAAAAGCCTTGCAACAAACCCCTTTTCTTGATATGATCGTCCAGGGTCAGTTTCTGGTGCATGCAAACAAGGATCTTGCACAAATGAGTATCTAGGTTCTGGGCATTATTTCCTGGTGAGGAGAAGGGAGGAGACAGAATCAGAAGTGATGCTTGGGGTGTGGTCTCAGTGACGAGGGCTGGGACAGACAAGGCAGAGACCTGGACTGTGGAGCCAGACAGAAACATATGAAATCCGGATGAGTGCTCACAGACAAGCCAGAGAGGAGGGATCTGAGATGAGCCCCCAGGAGTCCTGTGGAGCGAAGATGTGACCAAATCACCAGAACAGTGGAAGGTAGACAGAAGCATGGGATGGAGAAGCTGAGAACAGAGACGGGGCAGCCCAAAGCATCCTGCAGTTGCTCCTGGGGAAAGTCATGAGATCAGACTCCTGTGGAGCTCGCATCACATCATGTTCCCACTGACTTCCAGGGTGTCTTCAGTCATCCCTCCTTGCTCCTCAGTCCTCCAAGAATCCAGAGCCTGAACCTTCCACACACAGGCTCACTCTCTCTGTCTCTATGCACTGCTATGGCTGCTTCCGTGGTCATTTCAGAGATGCCAGTCTCTCCCACTGGACTCAAAGTTGCAACAGGGAAAAAACCACGTCTGCATTGGCTTACAACCATATCTCCAGTATAGACCACACAACAGACACTCAATTTGTTAAATTAATATCTAAGAGAGGGGAAAAATCATTTTTATAATAATTAGTAGTTGTCTTAATATTCCATCCTTGCAAGTCAGTGAAGTAGTCATTAGTGCCCCGTCTCACAGTTGGGGATTCTCACACTAGCACAGGTGATGTTGGCCCAAGGTCATGTGACTTGGCCCAGGTCTGCTCTCACTTGTATTGTACAGCCTCCTGGCAGCCACTCAGACATAACACAATGCAAGGGGCCCAGGACTTACAGTAGGTACAACTACTTTCTACCCATTTGACTTTTGGGAAGTCGCTCTTCCTCTCTTATTCTAATTCACAGCCAAGGAATTTAGGCCTAAGCAGGGGGTGAAGCTGTTGGCAGGTACTGCCCACAAGCCTATTTGGTTTTACCAGCACTTGTTATAATTGAATTTGAATGGCCTTGAGCAAGCAAGAGCACTACAATTTTCAAGTTGCTCACTATACCCAACCTTCCATTTCTAATTCTCAGGATACAATTCAAACCTTAATGTTACCTGCTTGGAGTTTGTAAGCTTTTGAGCCTTGAACTCCTAGACTAGCTGCCTCTGCACCCTAATTAGTCACAACTCTGAAAACATTCTTGTCCCTTTCTACCCCACCACACATTTCTTGATGAACTCTGAGTTTGCTAGGATCCAGGCCCCCAGGCCTGAGGAGAAGGCAATGTTATGGTACAGCTGTCTCCTTTACTGTGCCAGTATGTCTAAGGGTTATTTTGAGTATTTTTAAGATAAGCATTCAAAGATGTGTTCAGACCCTCAGGAAAAAAAAGGAATGCTTACAAAAATACCTCTTATTATTCAGAGGAATTTAAACCATATGTGTCTGCTTCTTTTATTGATTCTTTTATAAGTATACCATTAAAATGCACGAGTCTAGGAGTTGTTTGATGTCCCAACAGCTCCCAAACATTTTACAAGCTGTTTCCCTTAGAACCAAAGGATATGTTCAACTTACCTAAAAGATGTGGAAAGCACCCAAATCTGAAGGATTCTTTCACAACCTATAAATTGGGTGAAATAAAATGCCTGCCTCTAACTCTTCGTGATGGATGAAATTTGTAACAGTCCTTGTGAAACCAGTCTCAATTGCTTTCAGGGTGCATTAGAAAGAATGGCCATGGAGGGAGCTGTCCCTTTAGGAGAACTGAAAAGTTTGTAAATGTGGCTTTTCTGATGCTGAGTCCCATTCTCTCAACTGGAAGTTGCTATGGAATAGGTGGGAAACAATTGAAGGCCAACCTCAACAACCTGTTCATCTCAGGTATCCCCCTCCCATATTTTCTTTTACAAGTTTGTTTCCACAAGCAAGTGGCATTTCTTTTTCTGTTCTAACCATCAGAGGATAGTCATCTTGATTTCATTCCAGCAGAAAGCAAAGGCATGTTATGTCTTCATTAGTCTGTGCTACCTTGAGACTCAACATATGGCTTCAACTTGGCTCCTGAAAAGAGCTTGAGAGTCTCTCACCTTCACTTTCTGGGGCTCCTAATAGGCATGTCTCCCTCCCAACATATTATTTTTATTCTCAAAAAACACACAATACAATAGTAGCTTAAACATCTCAATTTGTACAGAGGTTGTCTTTGTAAATTCCCCATGAATTCTCTCCTCTTGTATTTATTGAGGTATAATTGACATATAACATTACATTAGTTTTAGCTGTACAACATAATGATTGCATATCTATACTAATAAAAGGGTAATACGCTAATAAGACAGGATAGACCGGACATCTTCCTGACGTCATTCTGGATGTCCTTTCTGACAAAGCTGGGACCTGGGCGGGTGCCTGCGGCCAGCCCAGGCGAAGCCACCTGGGGTCCTGGGTGCCTGTGGCCGGCCTGGGTGAAGCTGACCTGGGTCCCGGGTTCCTGCAGCCAGTCCAGGTGAAGCCAGCCCAGGTCGCGGGTGCCTACAGCTGGCCAGAAGGAAGGAAACCCGGGTCCCGGTTGCCTGCGACTGGCCAGAGGGAGGGAAGCCTGGGTCCTGGGTGCAGGGGCCAAGGCAGAGGTAGTTAAGGACAGGCAGAGGTGATCATACAGGCAGGCGAGCAGTTAGGGACGATCAGGCAGGCAGGCGAGTGGTTAGGGGCAATCAGGCAGGCAGGCAGAGGCGGTTAGGGACAATCAGGCAGTCGGTCAAGCAGTTAGGGGTGATCAGGCAGGCAGGTGAGTGGTTAGGGGAGATCAGGCAGGCAGGCAAACAGTTAGGGGCGATCAAGCAGGCAGGTGAGTGGTTAGGGTGATCAGGTAGGCAGGTGAGCAGTTAGGGGCATCAGGAAGACAGGCAGAGTGGTTAGGGGCGATCAAGCAGGCAGGCAAGTGGTTAGGGGCGATCATGCAGGCAGGCAGAAGGGTTAGGGGTGATCAGGCAAGCAGGCAGAGTGGTTGGGGCAATCAGGCAGGCAGGCAAGCAGTTAAGAGCCATTGGTACCTGATTGCAAAAGGGATGTCCAACTGCCAGTTTAGGCCCAATGGGGTCCCAGATTGCTAGAGGGTGCAGGCTGGGCTGAGGGACACCCCCCCAGTGCATGAATTTCATGCACCAGGGCTCTAGTCTATATAATAAAAGCCTAAGTGACCATTATGGCAGAACGACCAGTCGCTATGATGCACACTGACCACCAGGAGGCAGATGCTCAATACAGCATAGGAATTTGCTCCCATAGGGGGAGCGTCACTCAGCCAAAAACTGGGCTCACGACTGGCAAGTGCAGTGGTGGTGGCAGGAGCCTCTCCCATCTCTGCAACAGCGCTAAGGAGCAGTGAGCTGAGTGGTAAGGAGCCAGCAGGTGGGTGGTAAGGAGCAAGGGGTCCTGTATTGTGAGAGGGATGTCCTACTGCCAGCTTAGGCCCGATCCTGCCTAAGCCAGCAGGCAGACATCCCCTGAGGGGTCCCAGACTTCAAGAGAGCCCAGGCCTGGCTGAGGGATCCCCCCTCCCAGTGTACGAATTTCAAGCACCGGGCCTCTAGTATGTATATATTGTGAAATGATCACTGAAAATGTCCAATTAACACCTACCACCAAACATAGTTACAATTCGTTTTCTTGTGATGAGAACTTTTAAGATCTATTCTCAGCAACTTTCAAATATACAATACAGTATCATTGATATAGTCTCCATGCTGTACATCACATCCTCATGACTTATTTTATAACCAAAACCCTCAATTCTCTTAAGTCTTACTTATTATTCTTACAGTAGCTGTGGAACAACCTTTCCCCATCAATTTACCCAGAGAAGTTGAGTGATACCCTAGGCCAGGGGTCCTCAAACTTTTTAAACAGGGGGCCAGTTCACTGTCCCTCAGACCATTGGAGGGCCGGACTATAGTTTAAAAAAAAAAACTATGAACAAATTCCTATGCACACAGCGGTGGCAAAAATACCTGGCGGGCTGGATAAATGTTTTCGGCAGCCCGCATGTGGCCCTCGGGCCGTAGTTTGAGGACCCCTGCCCTAGGCGAGAAGTTAGTAAAGGCAAAGCTGAGACTGAGGTTCCTCCATTAAAAAGTAATTGCACCCTCACTTTAGGGTTTTCAAGCATGAAATACTTGGCGGATTACCACAGCCCAGTGGCTCTACCCCGTGAATACCTGTGGTTGAATCAGTGAATGGACGAGGGAACCTCCAGCACTAAGGAAGCCCAAGGTGGGGTGGGGGCTACAGGACAGGTGGCATCCACCAGTCTATTGTAAGGTGGGCCCAATGGGAGAACTGCCTTCCCAGCGAGTTGATAACCTATGAGGCTGAAGGGAGAAAATACAGGTAAGGCTGATGGGGTTTGTTATACATCAAGAAAATACTAACTAGTCAAACTAGGAAGCTTCTAGAACTGCTTAATTATGTAAGGTAAAAAACAGCCTTGGGCACCTGGTTCTTTTCACAGTGAAAGAGCTGTTTAGAGAAAAGCCAGTGCTTTGCAGTAATCACTGTTATCTCATACTTTGAAGAAGCCTCCGTGCTTGCAGTGCCAGGGGGATTCGATGTGGAACATAGCTGAGCTGGTGCTTTGGTCCGGGACAGCAAAGAGCATGGTGCTTGCTCTGGCTCCGCCAACACTCCTGCCCTCCTCCTTGCCCAGGGTGCAGGGAGAGGGGGGCTCAGTGGACTCCAAACTCCCCAAGTGCTTCTGG
>NW_005353467.1:604171-620220 GCF_000412655.1 Myotis brandtii | reverse complement strand
CAGCAAGCAAGCCTCCTGCTCGCTTCAGTGCCTGGCTGCCGGCCGCCATCTTGGCTGACAGTTAATTTGCATATACTCACAGATTAGCCAATGAAAAGGATAGCGGTCGTACGCTAATTACCATGTTTCCCTTTTATTAGTATAGATGTCACATAGATGCCTGCGCAAACACACATGCTGACCTGGACCACCCTTTGTGTATTTTATGGTGACACTTGTTGCTTAGAGAAAGCTGCTCTCACTATTTCATCCTGGCATCAGAGGCAGGAGCTCCCAGGTATGGTCTCCTGCCTATGGCTGGACACTCCAGCATCACATGCTATGTAAGAGCACAGGTTTAGGAATCAGACAAGCTTGCCTCCCAGTCATGTCTGCACTGCATTGTGTTTGTGAGACCCTAAACAATTTCCAACCCTCTGGTCCAATCTTTGTTTTACATGAAGACAATGTCTTATCTCAAAGGGTGATTGACAAGGATTAAATAAAATTATCTATGTCAGGACCTGGTATTTGTGTATATACTGAGCATAGGTATCTGCTATTGTCATCGTGCATGTATTGTAACTATGGCTTTGCCTTCCATCTTTCTAGAAGGCTTTTTAAATATCAAGCTTGGCTGTTCTGGCTTCCCACAGACAAGGCAATTCCTTGTAATGTTGAACCATGTCTGAACTTTCCAGAGTTTTGGAATCCGCTCTCCTTCGGGGTCATATCCTGTAGAACCACGGAGCAGCTCTCTGACATCTGAGCAAATGTCCTTCCTCATCTCTCAGGCACAAGGAGCCATGCAGGGCCTTCTTGGGCTGGCTGGCTCCTTGGAGACGGTGACATCAACACCAGGCCTCTGCCTCCCTCTCTGTTCTCTCTTTCTCCTTGTGTACAGTCCCCATCTCCTCTGCCCACAACCAGAGCTGGCACTGCTCAAGGGGCAGTGCCTTGTGTTTTCTCTTCTCTTGACATGGTTGATGTCATCCAGCCCCACAGTGTCACTTGCCACCTGCAATCAGATGATGCTCAGATGTGTCCCTCCAGCCAGGGCCCTTCTCTGAGCTCCAGGGCTGGATGTCCCCCCATCTCCTTGCTGCCTGCTCCTAGTGACCCAGGACCTCTCAAGTCAACATTTCCAAGATCAAAAACAACACCCCCCCCTTCCTGCCAAGACTGTTCATCTTTCTCTCTGTGGATGGCAGTACAACCCACCCATTTCCTCAGGGAACACCCTCACCACATCACCAGCTTTGCTTGCTGCCTCCCCAGACATAACTGTCACCCACAACCATCACCTACCTGTACCAGTGAAGGAAACCTTCCATGCTATCAAGTGGAATCCAGCTTCTCGTACCTTTATTGACCTATGATTCACTTCATCCACTCATTCTTTTGATAAACATCGTCTACTAGTACACTTTTCTTTTAAAAGAAGTGCGGCTTTATTTTTGTCATTTTGACTTTTTTAAACATATTTTATTGATTTTTTACAGAAAAGAAGGGAGAGGGATAGAAAGTTAGAAACATCAACGAGAGAGAAACATCAATCAGCTGCCTCCTGCACACCCCCAACTGGGGATGTGTCTGCAACCAAGGTCCATGCCCATGACCGGAATTGAACCTGGGACCCTTCAGTCCTCAGGCCGACGCTCTATCCACTGAGCCAAACCGGTTAGGGCTTGTCATTTTGATTTTAAATAATATTTATATAATATTTTATTGTCTCCAAAAGCTTTCCTCATTTCTCATAACAACATGATGGAATAGGAACGCAGGGGTGAATAGGCCCATTTTTCATATGAGCCAACTGAATCCAACTTACACACAGTTACACCACAAGTCACCATCAGCTGGGAGGAACCTGCAGGCAGGTCTCTAGGTTCACTGTTCTTGCAACTCTGCTGTGCTCCCTCCACCAACTCAGGAGGTTTCCTTTTAATGGATCCTTCCTCCGTGACAGAGTGCGGGGCCTGCCTGCAGTGGTTCTGACTCAGCGGTCTGAGTGGGACTGAGAATCTGCATTCGAACAATTTCCCAGGGATCCCGATGTTGCTGGTACAGGAACCTCAAATTGAAAACCACGGATGCAGGCTAAACCTTTCACCCATGTCCTTGTCCCCATTTTTGGTCACCTCCTATGGAGAATTTAGAGAGACTCATCCATCCATGTCTCCAGATACCCCAAAAGATTATTCCCGGATTGAGCTAACCCAGCTGAAAGCCCCCACCTCATTGTATGTCGTGCCCTGCACAAGGCCCTGAGAAGTACTGGTTTAGTGGCCTGAGCATAGGGATGGGCATCGGTGCACACAGTGGGGCCTTACAGGAAACTGCCTCCAAGAGAGGTGCCGTGTGGGTCATCAGGTGTGTGGCAGCCATTTCCCTGGAGTCTCCCCGGAGTGGGGCCAGCATGGCCGTGCCTCCCCCAAGCAGAGGGCTTGACTTTGCCTCATGGACACTGCAGCTCTTATAACCAGTGATTTTCTCTTCTCCCTGGCTGAGGGGACTTGGTACCCCCTCTACTTGCAGCATCCATGGAGGTCTATGGGCCTTTATTTTCATAGTTCCTAACCCCAAAGAGCCTGTGGCCCTGCCATCTGGGCTGCAGTGTGGACACTAGCTTGCTGGACTTGCCAGTGGACTCAGAACGGCCTGGAAATGCAGCGGAATCATGTGTCTGAGAGTGGACACGACTTGCTCAATCCGGGTGGCTTTGATTTCCAGAATCTAGGAAGACAAGTGTGACTGAGAAGTGCTGTCTATGTGGAAGTCAGAGGCTGTGGAGAAACCTGCGCTGTAGGCCCGCACCAGGGAGACGGCACCTGGCAGGGCCCTCCTTCCCCCACGGCTCTGCTTTGTGACCAGGCATCCCTGAGGGACCGTCCACTCTGAGGACACAGACATGTCCAGGTTCTCAGGAGGTTCGTGGACTCCTCTCTCAATATTTCCTCCACCCCTCACCTTGAATATGCTGTTTTAAAGGGAAGATCTCTATTCATGAAGCTCAAGGCTGCCAGTCAGCTCTCCAGAACAATCCTGAGTGACCAGCAAATTAACCCGTGTGAGGAGCAGCAGGGCCGTGGAGCTCCCAGAAACCCACACCAAGGGGGAGCTTTCAGCAGTGGCTGCATGTTCCGAGGGGATCCTCATCCTCTGGATGGGAGAAGAGCCCGAAGCTCATGGGTAAACACAGACCTAGGGCTTCCTGCTCCTGAGAAGGAAGGGAAAGAGAATGCCCTCCAGACACTCTCAGCCACGTCCAGGCTCATGAGCCCACCTCATTCAGTGTTTCCTCAAGTCCTTTGCTGCTGGAGGCAAAGACCAACAAGTAGTTAACATATAAATGTGAGAAGTCCATCAGAAGGCTGATGGACTTTGATATTCAGCAAGGGCTGAGAATCCGCATAATATTACCTGCTGCTGGCTGAATGGCTAAAGGCAATCCCCTCACCTGATAATCCTTTATTGTTTACCAAACCTTACCATTGATATGTCTGTTTGGTTTGCTAAAGGGCAAATGTGTATTCTAGTAAATAAAAGCTATGGGTCTCGACATTGAGAAAGCCACTCCCCCACTAGAGAGTAGGTCTCCGTCTGGTTCCCCCATGCCTTCTAAATTTATATTTCTTGTCTAGTATATCCATTTGTGCGCAGCCCCTTCTCCAGATTCTGAATCCTCGCGGCAAAAGGTTGCGGCACTTTGCAACCAGAGGCTTATGCTCCAAATTAGTGCTCCTGAAAGCAAAATATCACAAGCACTTGGCATTTCATTCTCATCCCTCCTGTGCCCCTCAGAGCCCCACCCCAAAGTCAGGTACCAGTTCCCACATTTTCTCTAAAGTGGCCAACACTTAAGCGAGGTCAAAGGACAGATTAGAGACCTGCAGGACTCAACTGACATCCTGTCTGCATACATCCCAACCAAGCCATGTAGCTCTAAATACAACCCCTGGGCCAGGGCACCATTTGTGCTTTAACAGGGTTTTCTTGAAGGCAGAAAGTGACTCCTCATTGTCCCAGTGAAGTCCTCCAAACCCTTTTGCTTTGTTTAAAAACTTTAATTTTGTAGATTGCAAAGAACATATCATTGCTTCAATTTGCTTCTTTATTGATTTCTAATAAGTTTGAAAACATTCTTTCCTAAGGCCTCTCTGGGAAGGAAGGTGGGTGCTACCGAGTGGCAGAAAGTGCCGGTCGGGGCCTCTGTCACCTCTCTGGCATCTCATCTCCGTGAGCTGGGACACCTAGCTTTGCTCCTAGGCTAAATCTTTCCAGCATCTTAATCATTTCTGGGACCATTCCCAAAACTTTCTCTGGTTTTCTAAATCTTTTCTGAAAGCCTCCTTTTCATACTAAATAAAAGCAAGCTGAGACATTCCTTGGACCCAGAAGTTTCTAGCTTTGCAGGGTCTGCAGTCTTTCAAGAATGAAAACAATAATAATAATGATGATGATGATGATAAACATCTTTGAGGAATGAGTCAGGCCGTAAAGTAACTCCCTGCACAAGGCACTGTCTCCATGGGCTTGATCCCTGGGTCCTGCTCTGGACATGTCACATACTGGGGGTTCATGCCTTGGGGCCCTGCCACAGCTTACAGAACGCACCTTTGCCTTCAAACACTTCTGTGTTAATCAAAGGTGATTAAACCAGGTCCTCGCCAAGGGCATTCTTTCACAGTTCAGAGCAAGTAAGGAAACACAGAGACAACTATCTGGCCAGCTCTGCAGAGATTTGTTCCTTTCTATAAAAATATACGTGCTGTAGATTTACAATTTGTCTGATTTGATCACCTTTCAGCACAGGAAATCCTGGCTCACATACTCCACCAGGGAGGCTGCTATGGGAACTGTCGTTGAAGACCAGGCCCAGCCTGGACCTGAACCAGAGATATAGCTCAGGTGACACCTTGAACATCACCCTCCAGATCCACGTTGGATGCTCCCGCCCTCAGGCAGAAGCAGCCACCTATCTCTGCTCCCACGAGCCCTTGGTTGTCTCTTTCGCAGCATATTGAGGGGTCTGTTGTAGACACGTGTGCATCCGTCCACCTCACCCGGTCATCCATGAGTCCCTTGTATTTCAGTGGCCGCCCACTAAGCCTTTCCTGAATTGCTAAAGGCTTCTCCCTGGAAAACCAGGAAAACTTCTCATTCTTTTAAAGATGAAATGGGGCCCAGCTGGTGTGGCTCAGGGGTTGAGCATCAACCTATGAACCAGGGGTTCATGGTTTGATTCATAATAATAGCACAGCTGGTGATTGCAGGCTTGATCCCCAGTGGTGGGCTTGCAAGAGGCAGCTGATCAATGATTCTCTCCCATCACTGATGTTTCTATCTCTCTCTCTCCCTCTCCCTTCCTCTCTGAAATAAATAAAATTATATTTTAAAGATGAAATGGGAAACATTGGCATCTTCATTTCCATCTAGAGTCTAGACACAGCAATACTCATCCAGACAATTAAGTGAAAGACAGATTCAAAGGCACCTCTGTTCGGGGGCAGATTCAACTGAAGACATCCCAACTCACAGAGACAAGATGCCTGAGAGGCGACAGAGGCCTGAGCAGCACTTTCTGCCACTCGCTAGCACCCACCTTCCTTCCCAGAGCGGCCTTAGGAAAGAACGCTTTCAAACTTACTAGAAATCAGTAAAGAAGCAAATTGAAGCAATGATATGTTCTTTGCAATCTACAAAATTAACAAACTTTTAAAAAATAATAATTTTGATAAGGCCAAGTTTTAATGGTTACCCTCATACAGTACTTTGGGGGGGGGGGCATATTGGTACACATTTTTCAAAAATCAATAATCAAGGATGGTAGCAGAAGTATAAACAAAGACATATGTTTAATATGTTCATTGAACCTTTATCTTTAAAATAAGAAATTTAAAACAAACTCAGTTATGCAACAAACGTGGTCATGTATGTACTAGTGGTAAATGCTAAGTTACGCAGCAGTAACAAGTAAGTGTTGAAATTTCAGTGGCTTAACACCACAAAGGTTTATTTCTCACTCAAAGCCTGAAGTAGGCTTGGGACTGCCAAGCAGCTGTCTGACTCCCAAGCCCTGGCTCTCGGAGCCCGGCTGCTTCCAGCTGCCATCACTGACGTGGGGAAAGGAAAGTGCGGGGCCAGGCACAGAGTGGCCTCCTCTCTCACTGCTGCCCACACCCACAGCTCAGCCTACAGGTCCCAAGCAAACTGCAGACGAGACCTGGAGACACAGTTTTCCCACGTGCTCGGGGAGAGGACGCGCTGTGAAGAACCTGTGCCGTGGCCCTACCACAAATGCTACGTGAAGGCCGCATGTTCAGACAAGAGAGCATCGTGCAGCATTAAATGTATGCTCTCAAAGGATGCTGAATGGTATGAACATCTTCACATCATACGATGGTGAGCAAAACAGGGAAGTCACGACAATACATGTAGACAGTGCATTACCTGAGGCGTGCATTCATGCATGTGTGTGTACATGTGTGTAAACTCTTAACACCACGTGTTAATAACAGAGTTATTTCTATGTTGAAATAAATTCTTTCTTTATTCTTTTTCAGCTTTTCCCTAACTTCTCTTCAATAAGCACCATCACTCTCAGAGAAAAAAATAAGTTATTGATAAAAAGTATAATTAATAGGTATCCTACATACAATAACATAACAAGTCATAATAATAAAGTGGCTATGAAGCAACTAAAGATGTATATATATTTATGCCAGTCCTCAGACCAGGACTGGGGGTGTTTCAAAGTGTTCTGGTCCTTCAGCCTCCCAGAGTCACTGCTCAAGTGAGTTGTCACTGATGGGAATATGTACACTAGGGGAGCAGGCAATGTTCATAATAGACTGATAATATGATTTTGGCAAAAGAGCCAGGTTTGGAGCTGGAAGATGTGGGCTATTTTCCACACTGTTGTGTATACGCAGCTCCTGAAAGAGGAAACCACATCTCAAAACCTAAGTGTTTTCTCCAGGGCTGTCATGAATATATAAAAGAGTGTTTCCAAATTGTGTTCTCAAGGTATTCAGTGATAAAGCATTCCTTACCTTGGGGACAAGCTGGACTGAGTCAGGACACTGCTGCGCTTACTCAGCTCCGAGCACACTCATGTGTCCCTCAAGTATCCAAGTAGCAGATATAATGACTTGCCCAGGAATGCTTGTTCTAGGAATATCTTATGGAACTACAGCTCGGATAAACACTATGAAAAATGTTTACTTCAGGCTTTTTTTCTTATGTATATTTTCTCTTATTGTCATCACCACACCTACTAGTTTCTCACACAAACTCATTTTTTTTAAAAAAAAGCATTCTTTTGAATAAGTACCAAAGAAGATATCAGAATATCTCCATATAGACTTAGGGTATAAAATGTCATCAATCAAATCATAATCACCCTGGTTCATAACACACGGTGAACTTACATTTCATCTCATTTGGCAATCCTCTGCCAAACTGTTTGCGATAACAAAATGAAGGACCCCCTTCCTCTCCCAATGTGGGATTCAGGACATATCACTGAAGAAACTGACAGGAAGGACACCTTTGGAAATTTCAATTTTGGGACCCTATTTCTATGTTCTTCCATTTTTGTGTGCTTTTCAGAAAGATCATGAGTCCCTATTCCAGTTTTGATAGTTATTTGTGAATATATGAATAAAATTCACGTTTGAGAGAAGTACAAATGTCAGTACATTCTAGAAAGTCTAAAGAGTCCCCAAAGAGATATCATGGAAAACGGCTTCTTATCAGGACTAAATGGGCCTCCAGCAGCGAAGGTCAGGACCATCTGTCTCTTCCTTACACATATTGTGTCCACACATTCTCAATCCAGGGCTAAGGTTGGAGTTACCGGCCATCTTATCCCCACTGGTAGGGCTTCAGAGTGATGAGCCCTAATGCTCACTAGAGCTTACAGCTTTCCCTGCACTGGGAAGAGAAGGCAGAAGGTATGAGTCCCATGGCTGTCACAGGCAGTGTGACCATCCTAGAGGTCTAACTCTGCAGGCCCTCTACCCTATAAGCCAGTGATGGTGAACCTATGACACGTGTGTCAGAGGTGACATGCGAACTCATTTTTTTGGTTGATTTTTCTTTGTTAAATGGCATTTAAATATATAAAATAAATATCAAAAATATAAGTCTTTGTTTTACTATGGTTGCAAATATCAAAAAATTTCTATATGTGACACGGCACCAGAGTTAAGTTAGGGTTTTTCAAAATGCTGACACACCGAGCTCAAAAGGTTCGCCATCACTGACCTAGATAGAGGGACAGGAGGTACAAGAATAAGTGGGAAATTTTTAACAAAGATATTCAGAATTTTTAGTGAGAACCCTAAAGTTCTGCTTATAGAAGAGCACAGTGTGAGACAGCTCAAAGGGGAAGGAGGGGAGAGGGGAAATGGCATTTGTCTTGGTGTGAAACTGCCTTGCTCTCACGCCTCCAGGTGAGTGACCCTGTCACAGCTCGATGAGCTGGGTAGCACCAAAAGGCCAGTGATCTCCTGGGTGCGGAGAAAAGTGCTTTGGGCAGGACCAGGAGACCCTGGGCCAGTCATAGCCATGCTTTGTGTCCAAGATTTTCCTACCGTGAAGTAAGAGAGCTGATACCATTGAAATTTTAAAAAGTTTTAGGAACTGAATTTTATATGTATAAGTGAGATATTTCTATTTGGACTCCATGAAGATTCAGCAGGCTCATTGCTTTTAAGACACACCTCGGTCCCTGTGTGTGAGCATACAGCATGAAAGTGATCACTGCCTGGGACTAGCAGGACAGATTCATAAATCCCTTGTTGATCCCTGGATACAATTCCATGTAATTTCTTCATTCCTCTGGAATTGCTGACAACGAATCCTCAAGGGGAACGTTGAGGCAGAGAAAGGCTAAGCAAGTGTTCAGAGTCAAGTGGGGTGAACGCACAGCTCTGTTCAACCTCCCGCACCCGGACCTAACTTGAGTGAATACTTGGACTTGTAAAGCATAGCCTTTCAGGAAGTGGCGCTGCTTCGGAAAAATAAAATAAAAATTGCCACAATTCTGCTTTTCTTCACCAAATGTGGCCTAAATACAAGGGGTCACCAAATGACAACAGGAGTGGCAGTCAAGGTCCAGGTGGAAACAATTAGCCCGATGTCCTGTGAGCCCAGGTGGCTCCAGGCCCAACCGCTCCATCTCCATTCACCAAACCATTATGATGGATTAGGAAAGCCTGCCCCCAAAGACAGACATTTGATATTCTAGGTCATGCCCTCGTGTCACCTTTTAAGAAGAACCAGCTTGAGGACAGAGGACATTCTTTGACATTATGTTCCCCACCCAAAGGGGCTTTCCAGGCTCCTGTGCTTCTGTGACTAGTGGGCTCGTTTAATATGCAGCAGAATCAGATGATGATGGTGTGAGGTTTAGTGTTGTCATTGCCTTAACTTATAAGGGTTATCATCATGCCCAGAGCAGATAACTATATTCAGATATTCCTGGACTCAATGTGGTTCCACCTCCTTTGCTTCCTGCCTTTACAGATTAGCTTTCTGGTGTTCAAGAGAAGCATAACCATGTAGACTTGCTCTAAAGAACTGATTCAGAAGCCACAATTTATGTGTTTCCAGGTGAAAACTGCCCCAAGATCTTAAAATAATCACAGAGGATCAAAACCACTCTGCACCTATTAGCTGTGAACACTAAACTAAGAAGCCACTCTGCGTGCAATAGAGATGCACAATAGAACATTTGGGCCCTGTTGGATGAGAGACTGAGACACAGGAGATAAAAATAAAAGCTTACCTGATTAACTAAGGAAAAATATCATTACAAAGTAAAAAAAATAGTAAACAAAATGAAAGAAAGTAATTGTTCCGTATTGTTATTAGAAATCAATGCGAATCGACTGAATTTCCTTATCCAAATGTAAAGACATTCAGATGGGGTAAAATTAAAAATTACCAGTAAATGCCCTGGCCAGTTTTGCTCAGTGGTTAGAGTGTTTGCTGATGGGTCATGGGTTCAATTCTGGACCAAGGGCACATATCTCGGTTGCAGGTTTGATCCCAGGCCAGTCAGGATGTAAGTGGGAGGCAACAAATCTATGTGTCTCTCTCACGTTGATGTTTCTTTCTCTTTCTTTCTCTCTCTCTCCTTTCCCTCCCTTCCATTCTTTCTTTAAAAAATCAGTGGAAAAATATTCCCAGGAGAGGATAAAAAAAAAAAAGACCAGTAAACTGTTAGAAGAAACACATTAAAAATAAATGATGGTGCACTTTACTTCCACAACAGTAGAGTAAATATACTTATTCCTTTTCCACCTGCTGAATACAGCTAAAAGCTAGACATTAAAAAACAAAGGTGAGAACAGTGAAAAGTAGAGAGCAAGACGCAGACAGGTTAGGGACTCAAAATCCAAAGTGAGTTATTCGAGTTTTCTCTTGGCTTCACATATTCAAGACTGGGTGCTAGGGTCCCGGAACAGGTACAGAAAAAAATACCCTAAGAAAACCCCTTTTCTCTAGCCAAAGGAGCGGAATTGGGCAGCCTCACAAGACAGAAAAACTTTGACAACAATGGCTTTACTCCAGCCAAACATCACAGAAAAAAAAATGCAGCTGAATCTTAATTACAGAAATAAAATACACAGTAAAAAATATGAAGAAAGACTCAGGAACATGTGGGACTCTAACTAAAGATCTAATTCTTAGGTTAATAGAGTTCCAGGAGGAGAGGAGAAAAGGGGTGGAACTGAAAAAGTATTAAAAAATAATGGCAGAAAATTTCCCAAGGAAGAAAAAATATATAAACTTACAAAATCAAGAAGCTGAGCAAACCCCAAACAGAATAAAACCAAAGAAATTTTTATCAAGGTACATCATAGGTAATTTTCTAAAGGTGAGAGATCAAGTCTTAAAAGCAGCCAGAGAGGAAGAGTAAGTTTTCCCCATACAAGGGAGCAATTCAAATGACAGCAGATCTCCCAACAGAAACCACCGAGTCAGAAGGAAGTAGCACAATATAATCCTAAGCATTCACTAAACCGCTACAGATATGAAAATACACTGAAAAATCCTACAGCTAAGTCAAAATGGAATTCTAAAAAATGTCAAGTCACCATAGGAAGTACATAAAAAGAAAACAGAAATACAGAAAGTAGAACAATCAGAAAACAAAAAATAAAATGGCAGATTTAAGATCTAACCTGAATAATTATTGTAAATGTAAATAAGCTAAATGTATTCATTAAAAAACAAATTTGCAGTGTAGATTAAACCAAAAATATTATCTAACTATGCACCATCTACAAAACAACTCACGTCAGATACAATGATATAGAAACGTTGAAAACAAATGTTGGAAAAGATGTGCTTTGTATATATGAATGAAGAGAAATAAGGAGTGATTGCATTGATATCTAACAAACCAGACTTCAGGGCAAAAATTACCAGGGAGAGAGAGATACATTACATCATGATAAAATGATCAATCTACCAAGAATACATAACAACCCTAAAGTGCATGCCAAACAGCAGAGCTGCAAAATATATGAAGCAAAGCTTGCTGTCAGTCAGAGGAGAAATAGATGCCGCTACCATTATAGTTGCAGGTTTCCACACCCCTCTCTCAATAACTAAAGGAACAATTGATAGAAAATTATCAGAATGTAGAGCTCAACAGCATAATCAACAACAAATCCTAATTATAACATATATACTAGTAGAACACCACTCCAAAACAACAGAATACACATTCTTTTCAAGAATTTGCAGAACATAGAGAATAGGACCACAGCCTGAGCCAGAAAACAAACAAGCTAAAAAAAAAAATTAAATTATGCAGAAATTATTCTTTGACTCAAGTGGAGTCAAACTAGAATTTAAGAAAGATAATAGGAAAATTTCCAAACACTTAGAAAATAGCACACTTCTAAACAATTCATGGGTCAAACAAAACAAAACAAAACATAATTCTAGAATAAGAAAGTTAGTTCAGCAAGGTCACAGGGTAAAAGGTCAACATAAAAAAGGCAATCATATTTCTATATACTAGTAATGAACACATAGAAATCAAAATTACAAATACAATACAATTTACAATATTTTCCCCCAAAATAAAATAGTTAAGTGGAAATCTAACAAATTATGTACAGGACTTGCATGCTGAAAACTACAAAACACTAATGGGGGGAGGAGGAGATGATCTAAATAAATAAAAGGACATACTATGTTTAGGATTGGAAGATTCAACTTAGTAAAGATGTCAATTCTCCTCAAATTGATGAACAAGGTTAATTAAATTTCTATCAAAATTCCAGTAAGAATATTTGTAGATATAGACAAATATTTAAAAGTTTGTGCAAAATGCAAAGGAACTAGAATAACAAGCAGTTTTGAAAAAGAAAAATTAAGTGGGAGAAATTACTTTACATATGGTCTAGCTTTATCACTCAAGACTATGTTGTGTTTTCAGAAGGATAGACACATAGATCAATGGAACAGGATTAAAAGCTTTAAAAAATAGGCTCATAAAATATAGACAACAGAGTGTTTACAAATTGAAAGCATTTCAATGGAGGAAGGATAGTCTTTGCAACAAACGCTGTGGAACAATTGGGCACTCATGGCACAAAAAGGTAACCTCAACTTAAACCTCACACCTTCCACAAAATTAACTCAAAATACATTATAGATTTAAATGTAAAACTATAAAATTTTTAGGAAGTACATTAAAGAAAATCAGTTCCTAGAGCTATGTGAAGAGTTCTTAGACATGACGCCAAAAGCATGACCCATTTTTTTTTAAATCACTAAGTTGGATTTCATCAAAATTAAACACTTTTGCTCTGTGAAAGAACCTGTTATAAGGGTGAAAAGATAAGGCCATAAACTTGAAGAAAATATTTGCAAGCCACACTTCTGACACAAGCTTCATATCTAGAATGTATAAGAACTCACAAAACTCAACAATAATAAAAACAAACATTCCAGTTAGAAAAGAAGGAAAGACATGACAAAATATTTCAGCAAAGAACATAGATGGTGGGCAAATGTAAAACTATAAAATTTTTAGGAAGTACATTAAAGAAAATCAGTTCCTAGAGCTATGTGAAGAGTTCTTAGACATGACGCCAAAAGCATGACCCATTTTTTTTTAAATCACTAAGTTGGATTTCATCAAAATTAAACACTTTTGCTCTGTGAAAGAACCTGTTATAAGGGTGAAAAGATAAGGCCACAAACTTGAAGAAAATATTTGCAAACCACACTTCTGACACAGGCTTCATATCTAGAATGTATAAGAACTCACAAAATTCAACAATAATAAGAACAAACATTCCAGTTAGAAAAGAAGGAAAGACATGACAAAATATTTCAGCAAAGAGCATAGATGGTGGGCAAACAAAGCATAAAAGATATTATTCAGGCCCTAGTCAGTTTGACTCAGTGGAAAGAGTGTGGGCCTGCGGACTGAAGAGTCCTGGGCTTCATCCCCGGTTGGGGCATGTGTGAAGGGGCAACCAATTATGTATGTCTGTCACATCAATGTTTCTTTCTCTGTGTCTCTCTGTTCCTCCCATTCTCTCTAAAAATCAATGAAAAAATATCCTCAGGTTAGGATTAACAACAACAAAAACGATATTCAGTATCACTAGCCACTAGGGAAATGTAAATAAATATACTGCCCATCTAAGAGGACAGCTAAAATAAAAAATAATAACAGTACCAAATGGTAGCAAGGATGTAGAGAAACTATGTCTCACACATTGCCAGTGCAAATGTAAACTGGCAAAGCCACTCTGGCAAATAGTTTAGCAGGTTTTCTAAAAATATATAAACAGGCTCTTACCACATAACCTACCAATTGCACTCCAAGGCATTCTTTCCAATGAAATAAAAACTGTCCACACAAAAACCTGTGTGATTATTAATAGAAGCTTTAATTGTAATAGCCAAAAGCTGTAAACAACTCAAATGTCCTTCAACTGGCGAATAGTTAAACAAGCTGTGGAGCACCCATACCATGGGATACTATTCAGAAGAAAAAAAAAACTATTAACACACTCAAAAGTCAGATAAGGGTATTGTGAAAAAACGCCAATCCAAAAAAGTCATATACTATATGATCCTATATATATAACAGTCTTGAAATAACAACATTCTAGAAATGGAGAACAGATTGGTGGTTGCCAGCAGTTAGGGATGGTGAGGCCCAGAGGAGAGTTGATAATTATAAAAGTTCACTCAGCATGACGGTTATGTTTGTGAAGATGAACCAGTTCTGTACCCGGATGATCTGGTGGTGACATGAATATGAACCTAGGATAAAATGACATAGCACTACACACACACACACACACACACACACACACACACACACACATACTCGCAAGTGCACACACACACATTTACCGATATCAATTTCCTGATCTTGATCAGGTAAGATGTAACTATATGGGAAACTCGATGAAGGGTACAGAGAAGTTCACTGTGGTATCTTTGAAACTTACAGTGAATTTATCAATATTTCAAAATAAAAAGTAAAAAAAATAACACAATAACAAAATTGGATTAAAAATGACAGATGAGCAAAAAATTAATAAACTATAGCACAAAAGAAACAGGATTAGTCAATATGAAAATCAGATAAAGTAGTATTTGAGGGCAACAATTTTAATTGAGATAATTAATATTAATAGCACCAATAACAAAAGATATAAACCATAAAAATATATAGTAGTCATTAACCTTTTTATACCTAACAATCCAGGAGTCAAGTAAATAAATAAAACTTTATGGGAATACTTTTAAAACCTTTAAACAGTAGCTGAATCATAGCAGAAGATTTTTATATACTTCCTTCAGTTCAGTTATAGAAGATTTTATAATATAATCAGGGAACTTGATTTTATGAATATATAGAAAGTTGTCTGTTATATAAGCCCTATAAAGAATGTCTTTTTGTCTTCATGAAATATTTATAAAAGTAAACCATGCAATTGATCACACAAAAAGCTCAATGAATTTCCAGAAGTAGGAGCTGCACAGTTGTGTTTATAATCATCCTACATAATAAAAGGCTAATATGCAAATTGCCCCCACGGGCGAGAGTTCCACCGACCAAGAGTTAGACGTGCACTGACCACCAGGGGGCAGCGCAGAACATGGCGGGCATCGGTGATGTAGCACTGGCAGCTGGCAGCAGTGGAGGTGCTGCCAGCCCCAATGGGCCCCAACGAGAGCAGGACCACAGCGGAATGGTGGAGTAGGTGAGCGGGCAGTGCAGGCCAAGGCAGGTGCAAGTGGGGGCCCCCCATCGCCCCACCAGTAGCTGTCTGTGGGGCGACCGGTGGGGCAATTGGCAAACAGGTGGCGCCAGCCCAAGGCAGCTATGAGTGGGGGCCCCAATCGCCCTGCCAGTCGCCCCACAAATGGAGATCGGCAGCGGCAGTGGGTGCAAGTGGGGGCCCTGATTGCCCTGCCAGTAGCCCCACAGATTGGCCATGATCACCAGCCAGGCCTAGGGACCCTATCTGTGCATGAATTTCGTGCACTGGACCTCTAGTCTATATATATATAAGCCTATATGCTAATTGTCCCTCCCAGTGTTCAACCATTTGACCAGTAGCTATGATGCCTACTGACCACCAAGGGGCAGATGCTCCAACCAGTAGGTTAGGTTGGTGCTGGGATCCAGCTTATCCGGCCTGGGTGAGATGGGCCGGACATGCCCTGGAGCCCTCCCACAGTCCCTCCCTGGCCCTGATCATTCATTGGTGGGGTCCTTCAGCCTGGCCTGCACCCTCTTGCAATCTGGGACCCCTAAGGGGATGTCAGACAGCTGGTTTCAGCCTGATTCCCGCAGGCCAGGCCGATGGACCCCACCGGTGCATGAATCCGTGCACCGGGCCTCTAGTTGTTCAACAAAATCAAATACACCCAAAAGATGACTAAAATATCAATTTGAAAATTTAAAAACTGTCTATTCCCTGAATTTGTTGCTGGACAAGGACCATCCAGGAGCAGGTGTGCCTCAGGTCAGCCTGTAGTGCAGCCGTGGGCAAACTACGGCCCGC